>NW_003298799.1:174978-183532 GCF_000151645.1 Tuber melanosporum | reverse complement strand
CGTTGCAGAGGACATCGAGAATTTGAGCGGAACTGGTAATAATACAACAAGGAGCACAGCTATTAACCACGGTCAGTTATGCCCAGTTGCTGGAACATTTCCAAGTGTGACATGGAGAGACCACACTTTCCTTTCAACTGAGAGGTTGTGAAGATAGGTCTGATTGAGCATCCCCATGATTGGAATACTTGTCTCTCCTGTTAGAAGTTTCTTCTTTACGCATAGTTAGCCAGTATTTTTGTAAAATGTTCACATACGGTACTTGAATATCCTACCACCAGTCTGCCATATGCATTTCTGAATATACTTGTTGTCACTTGCTGTTCTTTTAATGCCATGGCACATTGACAAGATTATCACTATTGGCAATCGGTGAAAGATATATCTGACGCAGTCTTGTACGTTAGTATAAAAGAAAGATAAAGACCAGATGTGATTGTCAACCAGTAGTTTGGACCATTGTTGATGTGGACAATGTGAATCCAATGATCGGATGTGATTCTCGCATGTATATATCGAACACTAACTCAATTGGACAGAGTTACCAAGGATTCTTGAGATGTATTCTTTAATATCCGACTTTGACAATTTGCTATAAATAAACTATGATGCAAGTTTGAAACAATGCAGACTAGTGAATGGTACCCATGGGTTCTCACACAGGTCTTGGAGTTCTTTATCAAATGAGTTGACTTTGTTAATTACTTCCCGAGCATAAGCATAATCCATCTGCTTGCCAGCTAGCCTGATCCAAGCATAGTTTTTTTCAGTAATATCTAATACCAGTAACATGTTGTTCGAAGATTGGGGGCGTTAGTATTCAGTGGACTCTAGGTTGAAATTGCAGCCAGAATGTAGGTATCTGCATTGTGTGAAGTGATACAAAGAGCTTACTTCCAAGTTATTAATACTATTTACAGGTGATATATAACGAACAGTGGACAAGAGCACATTGTGCAGTTTTACATACATAGTTTGTTGGAGTTTCTCATGCTCGAGCCCAGTTGTACTTCTAGCTGCTGAATGGACATTTTGTAGGCTTAGTGGGAGTCGCTTCGGTTATTCTCACAGGCAATTGTATGCTCAAGTGAAGGTGACAGTACAATATTATTTTAGCATATGTAAACAGTATGCAGGTTAGGGGTGGCTACCCATAGAGGATGGTATTAAGTTATCGAATAGTCTCAGCTTGCAACATATCAATGGTAAATGTAGTTGGCTCTAGTTTGTTTCAAAACCATGTACATTGAAGATCTAATTTCAGAGGCGATTTATATAGCAATGAGCACCTGCTAATGAGGAAGATTCTTAGAGCCTTTGAATCGCAAACAGAACCTGAATAAGATTCAGAATTCTTTCTAACAGTCAAGATTACCTGCAAATTACTCATATAAATCGAATCAACTACAATGGATGAAGTTCAGAGCGTGAATCCTTGCGTATTCTTAGGAATACAGGGATCTTATACCCGGAAACCATCATTGGTAGGATAACTCCATATAGAAACTGAATCTCTGGTCTCCAACACCTGCCTCGAGCCCTTACATGCACCTGCACGTCGTCATATATATCTGTCCAAGTTGGGTCCTCTGAACATATGGCCACAGAATTGAATGTATCAGAATAATACTAGGTACAATGCTACCATCCATCTGACTGGATCCTGTTTGCAGAATATATGGGTAGGAACATTCGGCCTCATCTGGGAAGTAGAATAGAGTAGCTCTGAACAACTACTTATCAGGTTACTTGGCTGCAAATATGTTATATCTTTGGCATGAGCACTAAGTAATGAGACATTTTGTACAAAGATATGGTATACAATATTAAATGATCTTATAAAAAAACCAATACCTTAGCACCCACCCACTAATAACCAGAAGAGTCTTGAACTTTGAGGAACACTACCACAGAAGCTAATGAACTTCACAGAGTTCTTTACAACTTGGTCCTGAAATGCGCTGAGGTTACAAGAATGGTCTTCAATACTAGAATAGCCATTGAAGCCCTACTACTAAGAGTAACCAAGGGTTGCTGATCGAGGGATTATCTATCAATCTAGTACAATAGCTTCCTGCAAATTAGTAAGAAGTCACTTGGTAGATATCTGTAGGTTGGATACAGAGTTAAAGGGAATTGACTTCAAGTAACCTGGAAAGGTTGCAGTTACGACTATCTCCGCAGATACAACCTACAAATGAAACTGATCATTTAATCGATGTTGGAGACAATTGTGACCAACTCAGTTTAACTTCAGAAATGGGCCGTAAATCTAAAAGTCAGAAGAACAGATAATTACTATTGGAAATAGTATAATTTTTAAGATAGTAAAATGGTAATTAACGAAGAGGTTATGGTGGTTTTTAGAGTCTGCAGGAGTTTCCACCTTTGAAGAATATCTGACATTGCAAGTGGTAACCAGGGGGGTACATAGTTTGTATAATAGATAAATGGAGTCTGCAAATACTCAGATACAGAATCTAAATATCGAAGTGCCTCTAAAGCTTTTAGACATCATCAAACAACGGAGAAGAAACCTTAACAATATAATATTCTTCTAACAATTCTACTCTACTTTACCTACTTGAGTTCACTCTTTGTAGTAATAAATAAAGTGAGAGTAATTCAAGCTTCCCTAGAGAATCTTCATCTACAAAAACAAATCCTAGTTGTCTTAGACAACTCTGAACTCTACGATACTAGTCTAGACAACTCTGAACTCTATCAGGTTATTTCCACCTAATAGTTAATTGTTAGATCTCCTTGTTACCAGGTCTCTCTACCTGTACACCTCCCTCTTTCTACCATATAATGTACCTCTGAGAGCAGGTCTCTTACCCCATATTCTACAGAAAGGAAAACCTCAGAAAATATGGGCTTCAGCCTGCCTATGAGAAAAAGAAGAAGCTCACAAACTAGGAAGGAGGATGTCACAACCTTCTAAGCAGAACACGGCAACAGAACTGATGGATACCTCTGGAGATGATCATCCCACAACTTTCAGCCTTTCATTCTCGCTCCTGCTAGGCCTTTGAAAACCTTTCAGAGGACCTGCAGGTAAAGCTTCCAGTGTTCCTCCTTTCTCAAGAGCATCTTCTCCCATTTCATGATTCTATACAGCATGTCCAAATACCTATGTATCAGATCTCGTAACTCTTGCTATCAGTATAGAAATAGTCATAGGTTAAATATAGCAGGATATCTCAACCAGTATTGATACTGCCAATATTGCCTTTAAAGCTCAGTCAGCTGACTCACAGACCAATACATGAGGGCTGATAGAAGTCTAGTAACAATTGCTTGAAGGACAAGACATACATGATAGTAACATAGCTATTGTACTATATCAGTTTACCATAGTGGAAGCAAACGTCTGTGAAATTCAAAAAAGAATCAACTAAGAAATAGCCATCAAATTGGCAGTACAAGATGCGCAACGAGAGCATCATGAAGGGAAAACTACTCAACTGCTGTCAGAAGCTCACAAACGGAATCAGACCCTGGAACGAGAATTTCAAGAGTTTAGAGCATTATTGATCCAACAAAATCAAGCATTATGAATCACGATATTAAACCTGGCTGTTCAACAGTAAAGGGAGGGAGAATGCTACCACAACATTACCTATACCATTCAGAGGAATCAAGACAGAGTATCCAACACCTTGGCCCTAGTGCTAGATAAAGTCAAAGCACTTGACGGTGCACAACCAAATGGCTAGCACGCTGTATTGAAGTCAATTTCAGAAGAATGGTCTGACGCTGTACCAAGAGAGGAACCAGAGGAGACCCTTACTCAAAGTTTAGAGCAACAAAGGGAAGGAGTATCCCCAACTCTAATGATACAGGGCAGTGACCCAGATGATGGGAAGTGATAACGAAGATGATGAAATAAAGGGAAGAACACAAAGTGGAGGACCATACAGATTTCAACGGGGGTTAAACCCTAAAAAACATGAAACAGCCAATGTGCATGCAGAAGAATTGGCCCAAACTGTTAAGTTACTGGCAGACCCACCCCTGTTTCTCAAAACAAAGACTGGTTAATTCATCTATTTTTAGTTATCACAACATGTAGATTACTTCCAACATAATCCAAGAATCAGGGATAATAATCGAGAACTTATCATCTATACCCTAGTGTGAGTAAAGATAAATCTGGTTAACCCAATAGCTATATGATATAGGTGGGTAATGGATGGCCTCTAAGGAGAAGAACAAGACCAGGAACTATGTTCTTGGACTGGTTTCGAATACGAATTCACCAGTATATGTACCCCTCTCAAGGAAGGGTGAAAAGACGAATGGGACATGGAATCAGTCAAGTATAAAAAAGAGAATAACCCTTTTATGGGAAATATTATTGACCTGAATCTCCATCCTCAACTAACAGGATCAGCCTAGCGTATAGCCATAGACAGAAAGTTGCCCTCCAAAATTAGGTGGCAACCTTTACCCAAATAAATATAATATAGACACAGAATGGGAAAAGGCAGTCTGAGAGGCAAGAAGGGATGATCAGGAATAACAGAAGCAGGACTACCTAGAGCGCGATAAAATAAAACCCGTAAAGTCATTCTCAGACACAAACCTGTGGAGAAAAATCAACCAAACGTTAAAAATCTGAAATTCTTTATCATGTCAGGTGGTTACCACAAAAAGTGAAAATGGGAATAGGAGCCAGGGAAACTGGTAAGGAGATCTACTGAGACAACAAAGTTAACACATACAAACTTCAAAATAGCCAAGGAAAAAATCTGCCAGTCAATAATTGATGAAAGAAATCAAGGAAGCAAATGTACTCATGGTGGTAATGAAAACTAGGGGTATCAAACCTGATGGGAACAAATTCAGCTGTCTAAAATAAAGGTAGAAGAATGCCCATTCAAAACAACAAGGCCCAAAATGGTCGTGGTAGTTTACCATCCCAGAAATATTTCTATTGCTCAAATTCCAAAAAGCAAAAGGTTTTGAAACATAGGGGAAGACAAAGAATTGACTTAACTTAGGTCAATTCATTAATACCAACAACAATAGTGTTGGGGTAGTCCAGAAGAGATATAATCTCCAGGAAGGGAAATCAATGCCGGCAGGGGATTTTGAAGTCAAGGAAATAACTGTGCATTCATGACCTGAGTGGGAGTACAGATGTCTTTCTTAGTACAAAGTCAAGGGGATCAATAAAGAGCAATGTATGTATTGGCAGTACCTCTATGCTTTCCAATGGAGTGTAACAAGCCTGTCCCTAATGACCTGATACATGTCTGTTGAGGTAGTTATGTATGTAACCTGGAAAGGAAAGATGGAGGATAAGGGCAAAAGCCTAGACAGAAAACAGACAGTCGTAAGGGTACCAAATAGGAAGCAACTATAAGGCTAAAATGAAGGATTTAGAGAGATAAGTGCAGTACATCTTAGATGTATACGAAGAATAGGTACAAGAGCAATAGATATTAACTTTCTTTACTACTTCTTAGATGGCACACTGGTACCAAACATAATTGAATAAAGTGAGGACACTATCTGCAGTTAAGCGAGGGTGTAGAATAAATCCAAGAAGGTAATCAGAAAGAGAGCCGACTACTTCTATACACCCGGCCTTTTATTTCTATGATATCTGGACAATGGAAGAGACTCCTATGATTGGTTCTAGAGGTAGTAAAAGTGGAAGGTATGGGTACCTCTCGGTAGCTGGTAAAGACTGCTAGTAGTGTGCTGCCCAATAGACCAAAGGAAACATGTGTGTCTGAAGAGACCTAAGTAGTCAAAACTGCACTGGTGTGGTAACCAACATTCCCATTGTTATCAAAGCTCAGAAATATCGAAACAAAAGAACAGCCATTTAACATCTTACCTGATAAGAGGCACGTTTAGCACACCAAAACCTATATGATATGATGGCCCTAAAGAACATGCTTACATAAACATTATAAACTCAGAAAATCGATGCTATGAAATACAAGTCCTATTATATTTAGGTTCTAAAGTATTCCTGATTAACAAAGAACTCGTAAAAGAACTAAATATTCTATTGATGGAGAGACCAAAGTCGGTCAACATTCAAGGCTTTGATGGGGTATCAGCTCTATTAGGAGGTAAATTTTACACATACCTTATTTGGCATAAAATTGGAAGTAACAAACACAGGTCCAAAGTTGTGTGCAAAATCGCAGTAGTAGGCAATTTTGTAATGATAATCCCATTTGGGTTAGGTCGTAGCATTCAAAACACCCTCTATCCAATATTGGAGAATATACGAAGTTAAAATTCAAAGATCCTAAATTTAAGACTTAGGTGGAAGAAGAAGACGCAGGTATTATGAATATGTTTGAATACAATAAAACAATTGCTTGGGATGAAAATGTGATCCACATCAGAAGAATCAGAGTTATAGAAGATCTTTACTAGATCAACTTTGATTCTCTCCCAAGGCATCTCTTGAAATTGAACAACCTATTTCTCGCTCAACAAGTGATGAAATTAGCATATAGGAGAATCTTTGCTCATGAAATTAAATTAATTGAAGCTGTGAAACCATCATGGGGACCTATTTATTCTTCATCTTATAAACGACTTATGTTGCTATAGGAATACCTGGACCATATGTTATCACAAGAGAAGATCACATAAAGCCAATTACCTTTCAGTGCTCTAATTATCTTTAAACTAGAAGAAGATGGCAGACTCTGGTAGGTAGTAGACTACCCAAAGTTAAATAAGATAACTATCTTGAACAAGTATCTACTGCAGCTAATATCCGAGTTGTGTTATTGTATAGCAGAAGCTAGCTACTTAGCCAGGATCAATTCGAAAAATAATGACAATCTCATCTAACTTAAGGAAGGGGATGAGTGGAAAGCAGCCTGCCTACTACAATATAGAGATTACAAATCTGAAGTCATGCTGTTTGGATTAGCCAATGTTTCACGTTTGATTCAAGACATGATCAATGAGGTCCTTGGCGAATTTCAAGACCAAGCAACTATATGTTATTTGGACAACATTCTCTTCTGTTACAAAAATGATAAAGAACATATCAAGCTAGTAATAAAAGTGTTACAAAGATTAGCATATTTTCAGATCACTATTTTAATCAAAATGTTTTTCATTCCTGTCAAGGAGGTGGAGCTTTTGGGCTATATGATAGCTGTTTACTGAGTATCTTAGAGTACTGGAAAGGTGGATTCAGTGTTAAAATAGAAGTCACCTACATCAGGTAAATAAGTTCAGATATTCCAGGGATTTGCGAACCTCTACCAATGTTTTTCGTAAACTTCTCAGAGATTTGTTCTCCAAGTACAGAAATATTGAAGAGTGATCCAAAGAAGTTCCGATGGGGCTTGGAACAGGAAACACTCTTTCCTGCAGCTCAGGAGTGAGTTTACCATGGTCCTAATCTTACACCATTTGTTCTCAGAAAGAGAAACAGTGGTGGAAATAGATGCTATCAATTTCACTCGAGTGGAATCATTTCTCAATTTGTGGAACAAAGACTACATCATGTAGCTTTCATTCTCACTAACAAAACTCCACAGAGCACAATTATAATATCTATTATAAAGAAATATTAGTGATATTGGAAATATTCAAACAATCGTGCCAATACCTGGTTGGAACCAAGAAACCAATAACTATATATAGAGTTCACCCAAACCACAAATATTTGCTCAGCTCAAAGGTCTGGAGCTGGCACCAAATCTGTTGGGTGTAAATATTAGTGGATTATAACTTTGGAATCATTTTGCCACACAGGTATAAGAGGAGGCAAAGCTAATCAACTTAGTCAATGGTCAGTATCATGTGCTGAGGAGGGAGCAGCAAATCGTGAAAATGCGATCTTGAAGTTCGAAGATTTCCAAGTCAGTTCAGTAATGAGAAGTGGAGAAGGGAAAATTCCAATATGCCTAATTTTGGGCAGAGCGGTTGATGATATAACCCAGGCAATATACAGGAAGGAGCAAAATAGAATAAAGTGGACTCCGGGATTGGAGTAAAACTGTTAGACACAAGAGCAAGGTTACCAACCTCAGGTTCAAGGATGGTAGGAGGCAACGACCTCTATGCTAGGCTAGAAGATATAGTCCCAGTATTTAGATAGCAAATTGTTAGAACTGGTACCACAATCGGTCTACAGGTTGGAACTTAGGAAAGAATTACTGGTTGAAGTAGCTGAGAGGTCAAACGCGGTATCTCTACCAATGCAGGCATAATCGATACAGATTATACTGCCAAAATCAAAGTATTTCCATTCACCATACAGACACAGACTATCGCATCAAAGCCGGCGAACGAATTGTCCAGCTGGTGATAGAAAAAATTAAAACTGCAGATATAATAGAAATAGACAACCTAGACGATACTGAAAGAGGCATGTCGGTATTCAGTGGTACAAATATCACAACAGGAGCTATAACTATCTAAGAATTAGAAACAGTAGTTAGCCTGCTACAGGCATCAAGTTTCCAGAATATACATTAGTATAATGCAACCGAAGTACTCAAGTAAACCCGTATTCGGTTACTAAATGCGAGTATACAGCTCATACCGCGTAAGACTA
>NW_003298799.1:156992-174872 GCF_000151645.1 Tuber melanosporum | reverse complement strand
GTCCGCACCTGACTATATTAGCCCGCAACGAATTGAAGAAATTCAATTGAGAATTCTTAAGGAAAATCTTAAAACCCATTGGAGCAGACAGAGAATGGCTTAAAAGAAAAAATAAGTTGGAAAAACTATGAGACAAGTGCAAACCTTTCCCAAAGGACTGGACCCTGTTGGGAGAGTTGCTTTACTACAAGTAAAGGCAATTCATATCAAGAAACTAACACTGTCATACAACAATTGTAGAAGAATATGACAATGCTAAAATAGCTAGACACTTCAGACAAGAAAATATCCTGGAGATCAGTGTGAGGGATTTTTATTATAAGGGCTTATCAGCTTGAATGAACGATTAAGTGTGGTCGTGTGATGATTGTCTGCATAACAAACCCTCATGGCAAGCAAAATATCATCTTCTAGAACCACTGTCAGTACTCTATATAGGATGGGCATAAATATCTGTTGTCTTTATTACACAGTTACTACAAAGTCAGAATTGTACCCAAATTATAGTTGTAGTTGAGTGGTTTACCAAAATAGCCCACTTCATTAGATTAGAAGGAATGCTATTGCAAAAGACATGGCTACAGCCTTTACAATTGAAATGGAAAAGCTACATGGCTTACAAACAGAAACTGTCACAGAGATGGAATTGAACTTTGCAGGAGAATTTTGAGAATCTGTGTACAAATAATTGAACAGAAAAGAAGGATATGTACACTGTCTCACCTAAAGAGAGATGAAAAAACTGAGTAAACCAGCCAATTACTAGAAGCTTACTTGCCAAGTTTTGTCAACCATAATAAGAATAACTGATACCAATAACTACCTCTGGGGGAAATTGCTTTTAATAATTCAGCAACTAATGTACATGAAATGACCTCTTTCTATGCAAACTATGGAATTTATCCACAGACTGAATAGATGAAGGAATACTAGGCCCAAAATTCAGGTGCTATATTTTATGCAAATAGGATAAAAATGATCCACCAGCAGGAAAGGTAAGAGCTTCAATAGACACAGGAGGCTATGGCCAAATACTATGATAGAAAGGCCAAGTAACAACCTGACTTCAAAATCTGTGATAAAGTAATATTAAATGCAAAAAGTTTTGGTATACATCTGACACAAAGAAACTTAGTCCAAAATTATATGGAACATTCAGGATCTTAGACAAAAACAGAAATCACGCCTACAGACTCTGTATTTTAGATTGATGGAATATATACCCTGTATTTCATGTATTATGGTTGGAATTTTAAAGGAAGTTGGTACCTGTAGACCATCAACAATCTCCTGCAGTGACTAAGGATATTGAGGACGACTTTTAATGCGACATAGAAAAAATTGTAAGAAGTGACATATACTCTTACTGAAAGAGAGAACATGGCCACTACCAGGAGGTACCTGAACTATGGTACTTTACTAAGTGGTGAAGTTGTTCTGACGACGAGAACACCAGGGACACTACAATAGGCATTGATAATGCAGAGGAAATGGTAGAAGAATTACACAGTAATAATCTGGAAATGCTATGACTGAGAGGGTAGGACAATGAGGAAAAGGTTTTCCTACTGTGGTCAAGCAAACACAGAAGATTTTTCACCCTGTTCTGATTGGGTCATAAAGGAGTTAATTTTTAAGGTTTAATTAATTGTTTAATTTATAATTTTTAATATTTTTAATATATATCCAAAAGGCATTCAGAGCGAAGCCTTAAGCGGAGGGAGCTCATATTAGGAATACTGGGATCCGATACCTAGAAACCACCCTAGGTAGCGTGACCCTACTTGGAATTGAAATCTTGGGTCTCCAGCACCTGCCCCAGGCCCCCTTACATGGCTGACATGTCATCATACATATCTATCTTAGTTAGGTCCTTTGACTATTTGGCTACTGAGGTGAGGCTGTCAGAATAATACTATATACATCGCCACCTTCAGTCTGACTAGAGCCTGTTCATGGGATATATGAGAAGGGACCTTCGGCTAGGTTTAGGAAGTAGAACAGTATAAATCCGTCAACTATCCAGATAGTTACTAGCCCAGAAATACGTGACATTTTTGGTATGGACTCTAGATAACAGGACATTTTTGTACAAAAATATAGTATCGCATATTAAAGGAGCTCCATGAGAAACCAATACATTTCCCACCCTCACTAAACTAACCAGAAGAGTCTCAAACTCTAAAGAACACTACCACAGAAGCCGATGAAATGCTTGGAATGTTGCAACTCGGTCCAGGAATTCGTTATGATTACAGAAGTGGTTCTCAATACCAGAATGGCGATTGAAAGGCTGTTACCTAAAGCTACAAAAGGTTACTGGCCAAGAAACTATCTGACAATCTGGTAGAATAGCTTTGTATGAATTAGTAGAAAGTTATTTGAAAGATATCTGTGAGTTGGATACACAGTTATCGAGGTTTGAAGTTAGGCAACCTAGGAAGATTGCAATTACTAATGCTTCCACAAATACAATCCGCAATTGGAACTGATCATTACATCAATGACGGAAATATTTGGGATCAACTAAGGGTGATTTGAGAACTGTGCCATAAGTCTAAAGACTCTGAAGATCAGATAATTACTATTGGAAACAGTTTAGTTCTTAGGATAGCAAAATTGTAATTACCAAAGAGAGCATAGTGGTTTTCAGGGGCTTGAAGTCTCTACACCTTTAAAGAATACCCGACATTGCGAGTGATAACCAGGGAGGCACATAGTTTGTATAATAAATAGTTGTAGTCTGCAAATATAGAGAGGCGGAATATAAATTTCGCAGTGCCTCACAAGCTTTAGACTTCATTAAGAACAGGAGAAGAGATCTTATGAATATAGTATTGTTCTCATGATTTTGCTATACTTTACCTTCTTTACTTGACTCTTAAAGGTCATAAACAAAACAAGTCTAATTCAAGCCTTCTTAGACAATCTCTGTCCAGAGAAACGAATCTTGGTTGGCACAGACAAGGCTGAAGTCTATCTGGTTATCTCTGCCTAACACATATCCAGAAAAGCCACAACATTAACAATATCCACAACTTCTACTGTATTCACAAGCAACTTTATTCTCTACAACAAAAGAACTGAGATAATCAAAATTTCCATACAGGTGGTTTAAAATATCAGCAACCTATTAATAGTTCTTTTATGAATAATTCGCTTGATTGATATTTTCATTTACCAACTAGAAAATATATAGACAGAGGTACTCTACTTGGGTGACCCCCTGCTGTTCATATTATCCAGGTCAGGCCTTCAATATGTGGCTACAGACAAGATGGAGCTGATAATTATTACTTAATCTATTGGCATTTACCTTATAAAAATGGCACAAAGTTCACTAATGTAGATTTCTATGATATGCATACGTTGTCAGGTATGATTTGGAGAAATGTACCAGGTGCCAGATTGGAATACATATTTGTAATTACAGGAAAAGATTGCAGTAGGCTGCATGAGGCTTTTGGTAAAACCACTCTCTGAGGTGGATTAAGTCTTCTTCCATAATCATAAAATAGTATGCCCTTGGCTTCAATCAAATATTGTTCTTGAGGACCCATTTGATTATTTGGTATATTCTTATCATGACTGGAATTATGAACAGCAAGCAATATCATCCATGAGGTGGCATTCCTAGTACGATGAAAATCCAGTTATCAGATAGTGTACTTGCAGCATTTCATGTATAGGCCAGATATATTTCCTCATACAACTACTCACCTTTAGAACTGACCACGGGCAAGCTAAGGAAGCTAAGAAGCAGCCAGAGCAAGATGACTATTACGGATTACATGTAACATTATCCAGCTCCTTATCAGATATCTTAGAGACTCAGGACAGCCATGAGGATGGTATTGGAATATATTCACCACCAGTTGGAGAAGGAGTGCAATTCCTTGCCCAAATATCCTCATCACCAACAAATTGTTTTAAAGTATAAATAGACAACTGCGACTGGATATAGTGCGCCACTATGTTTTAGTGATAAGGAATAGAAGTTTAGTAGGCGATTTGATGTGGGAAACTGGATGAAACAGAAATCTAAGAGAATATATGCGAAGTCTAAGACTAGGTTGAGGTTAAAGTGCTCAGAGGTGCAGAAACTGCTTACTCAGTAGGACACTAGAAATTGCAATAAACTATAGCCTAGAAACTTGCTAGTACTTTATCACCGAGAGTTGGAAATGTAATTGGATGAGATTAACAGCATACCAAGTTTTCATTATGTCTACCTGCACAATATTATTTATGAACTATGTTGTTTAATATGTGCATTTGATACAGTATTCGAATAAATTTGTTTAGTCTCCTCTACCTAACACCTGATCAATTCAATAAAGGTTTGGCCTAATATAATAAAAATTATCATGTATGCAGGAGTAAGAGTAGGGGCTTGTTATAGAAAGTAAATTGTGCCATGTTGTGTCAGCAAGAAATGTTACTTGGTGTCAGCATCTATGAGGGTTAAAAGTGACTTGACTTGGCATCAGTATTACACTAAGGCTTAAAAGCTTATTTTTTGACATCTTGCACTCCTACCATTTTTCTTCCTTCTGCTTACTTCTCTTCCTTCTCTATTCTACTTTGCCTACTTCTCCCATTCTCTCCCTATCATTTCTCTTCTATTCTGATACTTTCTCTTCCTTGTCCACACCGCTTTACCAGCCAGCATACAAGAAAAGAAAAAGAATAGAAGATATAAAAGAAAATTTGACAAATACCACTTTTTAAAAAATTGAAATGAGGAAAATAACCCTGTTCATATAAATGGCTCCTCTTCATCAACCAAGAGAGGAATTGATGGGCCTGAGAAAGGGAAACTATGTAAATTACAACTATACATTTATGGAAATCCTGCAGCCTCTAATTCTCGTAGATGTCTCACCAATGCAGTTAATACACTGAATTTCAGGAGCTTGAAATGTATGTGAGTTCAATGTACCCTCACCAACCGTGACCTGCAGGAATCAGATAATGCTATTACTTACTAATCATGGTTTATATTCGCAGAGGGCATAAAGCTAAAATGTAAACAGTGGCCAGTGGAGATCAGAAAATGGTATCCCATTCAACCTGGTAGTGGATAATTCAACCTAAGTCTAATCTGACCTGTGATAAGATTTCTGAATCTATTGGGCTAATATTTGTACTTAAATAAAGGGGCATTATGGAAAAATTGCATAATTCAAGTCATGGTCTGGGTTCAAGGATCTAAGTCGCTAAAGTACCATTTACAAGGCATAGCTGGAGGAGAATATAGCCACCCTCACATTGTGCTCCTTTGATTGCAACTTCCTTATAGACTTACAACTTGATTCCATTATTGATTATACTGGCTCGCAGCCAATTTCGAAATAGTTGAACTATTCATTAAAGCCGAGTATTGTACTGAAGTTGTAATGCAGCTCCCAATAGGAAGATGAATCCTGAGATTATGACCACACTGAGATGAATTCTTCTGCAATGAGAATAAATATAATAAATATCAAAGTCTTAATAGTAGATTTTGAAGAAACAAAACAGTAAAACTTAAAATCATTAAGCCACATCTTTACTCAATTAAGTCCTAATCCCGTGAGGTATTTGATTGCCAGAGCAGAGACTAACTTATGTATACTTAAGCAGATTTCATATACGGCCAGATACTCTCCGTTACTACTCTGCATTTACGAGTATCCAACTTCCTTGAGTGGTCTAGTGAACCTCTACAAATTGTACCAATGATCCTCCATAGCGAACTAGACTATTCTCTAGTTAGCTAACATCCGCCCAACTGAAGTGTTTTAGCCGATGCATTTACAGTGCCATTGGAGGAGTGAAAATTCTTCTTATGGTGTACATGTCTGTGGCAAGCTAACATGTCCAGCTCATGGAAATCCCCTTTTCACAGGCAATGTTTTTCTTCCAATATCTAGTAATATTGTGTGATTCTACCAGATACAACCTAGGTGCAAGCATACTAATATAAGATCCAAAGAGTCCTACTGAAGGCTAAAAAACTATCATATACAATCTCCTCATGTTTCTGACATTCAAAATATATCCTACTATGCTACATTTTAATTCTTATCTTTCCGAACATTCACTGCCATTCTGCTAAACCTTGTGCATAGCTAACCATGTGTTAATTGACATAGTTAGCCAACACTGCATGTGGACAGCCTATCTAGATGCTAACATGAAGCTAGACCCAATGCCATAGAAGCTATAAGATTGGGGATGGGAAAAGAGCTAAATCAATCCGGCAGCTCTATAAGTACACTTTCTAACTAGCAGTCACTACGTTAGAGTCTTACACCACTGAACCCAATACGGCTACATGGAAGACCCCTGAAGTACCTCTGCCAAAGCTCGATAGAGGTAATAGCTCAGAGTGAACCGGGCATTGAACAACAAGCTTAAGTGAATTCAGTAACTGTTTGCATAAGCAATAGTAGCCACGATGAGTATCCACATTTACATGGATTTGATAAACCTCAATTGGACATAAAACCTGAAGCAGAGGACAATGCTACTCCTAATAGCACCACGTCATGATGGTATTATTAGTCCAGAATGGTAGATGGAGGGGAAGTAATCTCATGACAACTGTGCCAATTTCAACTGCCTCTAGATTGCAGGAAATTTCTCTGGTCAGCAGGACTCCAGGTAGCCTCGGTAGGTAATTTGCAATTGACTGTCCACTCCGCAAATGTTTGCATCATCTGGCCTAGCAGTACATTCATCTCCGCTGGCCACCCAAGTTGCCACTATGTCAGATTTCAGAGGCTTTAGTGCTGCCAGTGAATCCACCATACCATAACATCAGCATATCAGACATGATATTGTTTCACAGCAGAATACATTATCAGAAGCAGAGCCAGAAATAGTATCATAGTCAAAGACTCTGATTATCCGGTATGCTCTTTTTGTTGATGTAACCCAGATGAGGTTTCTTCAACTTCTGAAATACACCGAGTTTGGCTTCAAGGACTGGATCAGATTTTGGATGCATGACACATCGGGCCATGGGAGGAATATATTAAAATAATAGGTAAATGTACAGAAACAAAATACTGTATAACAATTGGTACCATACTAGGAGGATAAGAAACACAATTAGAACCCACAAGTAAAAGAGGTGTTTCTTCACAATATGAACAATGGGATTCATAAATTAACTTATCTCCCTACAAGTAATCCCGCTGCTCTTGCCCACAGGGTGGTCTACCTTCTCGATGAGGATAAACCTATGTGCACATTACAGGGGTTTGAGGTTAGAACCCAGTGGATGAGATCATCCTTTCCAGTATTGGTTAAGATTGGTTAAATTCATAGCTAAAAATCACAAGACGATTCCTGATACCCCAGATTACTAAGTACTTAAGGAGAAAGTATTTAGAAGGCAACAGGATGCAGAGAATTGCTGAACTAGATTTTGTTAGACACATCAATAGTATGATAGTTTGCTTAACATGTGCAATGCTGTGCCATACCTAATGAGCATGGCACAAAGGAGTAAATAAGAATCCTGGTAACTTCAAGCCTGAGATAGCTGTAGGTGAGTCTCCTATAAGTAACCCTTTTTATTTGTGACTAAGACGGCTCACTAGACTCCAGACTTTCTTACATGGCAGATAGCATTATGGGCAGATTATCTGTGAAAGATGTAGCCAATAATGCTGGAGAAAACCCAGTGGCCAGTCAGGACAATGGTGGAGAGTTTGCATGGCAGGCAAGAGGATTGCTACTAAGGCTTCAGATACAACGGTGCAGCAGTAGCTGCAGAACTATTGGGTGCAACAACTAGCCTGACTCCATGACACCCTACATTACATGGTCTGACACCTGGTTGCATGTGCATTGAGGATGTAACATGTTCGCAAGGTGCTAATCACGTTATTGGTAATAGATACGATAGTTGGCAGGTGGCCTGCTCTTCCAGAGAGGAGGCGAGAGCTGAGAACTAAAGGAGGCTTCGCGGGTGTACTGAGGAACAAAGAAGTAACCGTTCAACCAAGTATATTGAAATACTGTCTGTCGAAGTCTGCCTTTTCTATCATAGAAACAGGCGGTCTTTAAATACACAAATCTGTTCATGTCTAGCATGAACGAAACTAATCAAAGGTATCAATCGATACCATTTGGTAAAACTCCTTAAGTATCAAAGCGATACTTAAAACAAAACATAAAACAAAACCAAGTATCAAACGATACTTAAAACAAACCAAGTATCAAAGCGATACTTAAAACGAAACATAAAACAAAACCAAGTATCAAACGATACTTAAAACAAACCAAGTATCAAAGCGATACTTAAAACGAAACATAAAACAAAACCAAGTATCGAAGGATACTTAAAACAAACCAAGTATCAAAGCGATACTTAAAATGAAATATAAAACAAAACCAAGTATCAAACGAGACTTAAAACAAACCAAGTATCAAAGCGATACTTAAAACGAAACATAAAACAAAACCAAGTATCAAACGAGACTTAAAACAAACCAAGTATCAAAGCGATACTTAAAACAAAACATAAAACAAAACCAAGTATCAAACGATACTTAAAACAAACCAAGTATCAAAGCGATACTTAAAACAAAACATAAAACAAAACCAAGTATCAAACGATACTTAAAACAAACCAAGTATCAAAGCGATACTTAAAACGAAACATAAAACAAAGCCAATAACCAAGTACCCGTACTGGTTACATTCCCCAAAACAAAACAACTGTTTAAACAAACAAAAACTAATAATCATCAAAAACATCAGCTAAAGAATCAAAGGCTTCAAACTCCGCCATCTCTTGTTCATCATAAGTGTCACACCAGGAACAAGTTGAAATCCTAAGAAAACACTTAGACTGGAAGAAATCTAAATCACAGTAGTCACGAATACCAGATTCGTGCTGTACATCAACCCAAGCATGATCGCAATCAGGACAGTAATCAATCCAGAGGATTTCGAAGTAGTCTTCAAGTTGGATAACATCGCGGTTCAACAACAGTCCAACAATCTGTTGTCGCTACCTCACATTGAGCTCCACATAGTTTGACATCGTTATGGTATTCGGATGGTGATCGGTGACTAGATAAAGTTGTCGAGGGCCTGCTCCATAGCTTGATTCTCCTCATCGCTGCTTTCGAACTCCGACTCAAAGTATGGTGCCCAAAATCCATCTCTAGCTTCAAGTTCTACGTCCCAGCGCTCAGTTTCTGGCATTGTAGGTGTCCAACACATGGTGATATAATTGATTGTTGGGGGGAGGGATTCGTTTGGCATGTTGTCCTTCCACCATCCGTTCACCATATCCATAGCGTGCTCAAGTCCTTCCAGTGGTTCCCAACTGTTTTCGCTCGTTCGATATCCTTTACATTTGACTAGGAACTGATCATTTCCATGCCAAAGGCGGTGGTCTCTGATTTCTTCAACTTCCCATTCATCCTTCTTCTCGATGATGATAGGTACAGGCCGAGAGTGGGTCCTTCCAGGAAACTTGGAGTCGTCATTTGGATGGAATCGCTTGACAGCTGAGGCGTGAAAGACTGCGGTATTGCGGCGGTACATGCGTCCATCCATCTGGACAGTGTAGTTCTCTGTATGCTCGTCAAAGGATATGACTTTGAAGGGTCCGCGCCATCAGGGTTGCAGTTTCTTGCTGCGTCCGACATTGGTAATGAACATGTTACCGTGAACCATGAGCATGTCTCCTGGTGAGATGGGGACATGTTTGCGTCGTTGTTTCTGGGCAGTAGTGGTGCTGCGGAATCGGGCAGCCTTAACAGCTTGGAAGGCATCGTTCCGAATTGCTTGATGGCGGTTTAGATGGTCATCAGAGGCAGGGACTGAGGAGTTCTTAAATAGTGTTGTAAGCAGGAGGGGGTATTGACGGCCAAAGACTGCCTTGTATCGTGACATCCCCAAGGTATCTGAAAATCCGGCGTTGATATATGCAGCGAGCTCAACAAGGGCTGGTTCCCAATTGGTTTGTCATTCATTGATCATATTCCTAATTCCGGTCTTAACCTCGCGGATTTTTCGTTCAGATTGGCCATTAGTCTCATTGTGTCCTGGGGCAGCCATAATGTGGTTTATTCCGAGGGAGGTCAAGGTTTGCTTCCAGAATCTGGAGGTAAAGCGGGGATCAGCATCACTGACAATAGATAAGGGGTACCCGTGGGGGGTAAACAAGTATCGTTGTAGGTTATTCCAGGTGTCTTTGGAGGAGTCGGTAACCTTCATTGGTATTAACCAGCTGTATCCAGAGAATCGGTCCACAGCTACCAAGATGGTGTCATATCCAGCGGATTTGTTGAATGGTCCTACAAAATCGATGGCATATGATTCGAATATTTCACATGGTAGTTGGAGGGTCTGTGCCTTTCCTTCAGGTAGCTGTGTTCGCTCTTGGTTTGCCTGGCAGAGTTCACATTGTTTGACGAAATCGCGGAAATCCTTGCGCATCTCAGGCCAGTAAACATATTCTGACGCATATTGAAGGTTGCGGTCCGCACTGTGGTGTCCTTTGTTGTGAATCCCGGATATGACATATTCTCTAATAGTCATTCCATTGAACATATGGTCCTTTGGTATGTATAGGCAATGTTCACCATAACGGGTGCTGGTATAGACCATTCCGTTTGATATGTTGTAGGGGGCGAGGTCTCCATACCTGGAGCTATCCATGGCTTTGAAGTAAATCGGGTCATGGCGGTATCCGGCTATCATTTGGCTTCGGAAAGAGGATGTTAATTCTTCTGTGGTTGATCTAACATCTCGTGCATCCTCGATTAGAGATCCTCTTGTTGGTTCGATAGGAGCTTCCTCTTCCTCACAGGTTTCATAGAGTTGATGCCGATGCACAGAAATAGTAGGGGGTATGACCGAGACAATGGTTTCATTGTTATATACTCGTAAGGGTCCACCATATAGTAGTCGTGAATCGATTATGGGAGGAGAGGATGGCAGGGCTGACTGTGGGGGGTGTAAATAGGATATTGCATCCATGTAGGCTGCTGCTTGTTCGAGTTCTTCAAGACCTTGGTATCGTGTTGGAACAGGATTAAGGGTATGAGGAGGTTGGGTCGATTCATCTTCATTGATCATCTCTTCTGCTCCTTCTATGGTGTCGAAGCTGGTGTCTTTGGAATCGTCAGCAGGCATATAGTACGGTCGCTGGTATCTGTTGCCGAACTTGATCTCAGTCTGGTGAAAGGGGCAGGTATCGTGATAACAGTGGGACCAGTGGAGTCTGCTTTGTTCAAGTTCGTGAGGAGGTGTGCTGCGGAGCGTGCAATTATCTTTCCATTCTTCATCAATGTCCTTTCCTCGTTCTGTTCCGGCAGCACTGTACATGGTGTAAGAGAAAGGATTGGAGGGAGTGGCAGAGCTGGCGGCAGCCATCGATGGTTCTTGTTCATAGGAGGTGTCGTCAGGGCTGTCCTCGCTTTGTCTTGTGTGGTCGTGAACAAGGGGAGGGTTTTCGAGGTCTTGATTCTCATATAGGCGGGAGAGAGCATCAGCTAAATAGTTCATTCTTCCAGGTGTATAGATGATTTTTGCATCGTATTTGCTGATCTCGCCTATCCATCTCATTCTTCTTCTTCCCGGTATTCTTTCTGTTTTAAGATTAGTGAGAGGTTGGTGGTCAGTGATAATAGTGAAGGTATTGCCTATCAGGACGTGGTTGAAAGCGGCAAGAGCATCAATCACAGCAAGGGCTTCCTTGTCTGTTGTTCCATAGTTCATCTGTGAGTTAGTGAACTTCCTGCTGTGTAATGCCGCCGGTCTTGCTGTTTCATGGAAGGCCCCTTGCCCAATCCATGCTCCAACCCCAACATCCGATGCATCAGTAATCAGCCATATCGGTTCTGGTTTACTATAGTCGATAGGTTGAACAACGTTGGCGTTTTTAATCAATTCCTTGATGTTGGTAAAAGCTTGGTCATGAGTGTGGGTCCAGACAAATTCTGCATTGCCGGTAAGGTCTGTGAGCGGCGAAGTCACAGTGGCGTGGTGTGGGAGGAACTGGGAAATATAGTTGACTAGTCCTAGGAATCGCATGAGTTCCTTTTGATTCCGGGATGTTGACCATTCCGTTAAACAGGCTATTTTTCCAGGGGCTGCATGTATTCCGTCATTATCTATAACATGTCCTAGGATATCGAGTTTATCGGCAAACAGAATTGATTTGTTTTTACTAGCATAGAATTTAGCTTCCCTTAGTTTGGTACAAATCAATCCTATATGGTAGGCATATTCTATTTCGGTGTTTGAGAAGATGAGAATATCATCAATGTAAACCCAAACAAAATGGTGGAGGTATTCGCTTCGGAGGTTTTCCATAATTCACATAAAGGTGGCGGGCGCATTCATATCACCTTGTAACATAACTCGGCTAATGAAACTTCCGAAGCGCGTTTTGAAACAGTTGTAGCATTCGCTTTCTGGGTCTAACCTTGTTTGGAAGTAGGCATCGCTTAGGTCAATCTTACTTCGGAATCTTGCTCGTCCAACTGCATTTAGAATCAGGGTTTGGTTTGGGATAGCGGAGCTGTCCATAACTGTGTTTTCGTTCCATAGTTTGAGGTCCACCAAGGGGCGGATTCTTTTTCCATCTGCTTTGGGTTGAACAAACATAGGCGCGGCACCTGGTGCTTCTGCCCGGCAGATGACTCCTCGTCTTTGTTGTTGGTTGATCCAATCACAAAGTGGGCTTTTGTATGCGTCAGGAATAGAGTCGGTGGGTTGGTTTTTGAGATTAGAGGGGTCCCAGAGGCGGATGTGGTGATTCACCTCTCTCATAGGCGGTAGTTCTTCGGGTATTTGATCAGGGAAAACATCAGAGTACTCATCCAATAGTCGTAGGGCAGTCGCTTCACAGACTCCGGCTCGGTATTCTCCGCTTCTTGGCTTGCATGAGACTCTAACCTTCTGCTCAGGGAAATCGATAGTTGATTCCCCACACCTGATTATAGCTTTGTGGCGATTCAGTTTTTGGCATGCCTATTAGGGTATCGTATTTGGCTAAGTTTCCAACCAGCATTTCCTGGGGGGGTAGGACTGCAGAACCAAGTTGAATGGTCACACTGCAGGTTTTATGGCTTGTGGATCGTGATCCCTTTACTGCCATATTGACTGGTATGGGTTGGTTAAGGTCTTGAGTGAGGAGTCCATGGACAGAGACAAAGGCATTACTGATCATATCTCTTCCGATTGCACCAGTGTCGAATTGGACTCGAGCCCTTTTGCCATTGATCCAGATAGTACCTTCTAGAGCGGTGTGTGCTATGAATGTAGCCGGAGGTCGAACACTATTGCATTCCACATCGATATATCCGATATGGATCTCTTCATATTCACTGGATTGGGTGTTATCGCTTTCAACATTGTTGGCTGACGCCTCTTGCTTAATTGCCTTTCTTTTTCCTTTCTTTGTAGGACAGTTCTTTGCCATGTATCCTGTTTTTCCACATTCAAAACATTCTCCTTTTTGCCGTCTCGATTCTTTGGAGGATTTTGTTTTCTTCTTGAAAACTCGTGGGGTATCGTCTTCAGAATTGCTGGAGGCTTTGTGCCGTGGCTGGCTGTTCCTATTAGAAGATGTCTGTGTTTTGTAGCCCTTGGTATCATGGAGAATGGCGTCTTTTCGTTCTGCTCTTGCAATTATTACTGCAATATCATTGCCATCTTCCTCGAGTGGTTCTACTTCTCGCCGGAGGGTGGAGTTCATGGTGTCGTAGAATCATCGCTTCAGGATGTATTTGGAGATACTTCCTCTCTCCATCCAGTCCTTATACATTATTAGGTCCGTAGCCACATTGGTGATTCGCTTGACATGCATTCCATTAACTTGCTGGAGCGGGTTGAATTTGTTGTATAGGAGGTTGTTGGTTATAGAGGATTGGAATCATCCTTTCAGGTAATCGAGAACTGTAGATCCTCTTAATCTTACATTCCCACCGAAATCCTTATAGCATTGGTGGTATGCGTCGGTTGCCTTTCCTTCACAGAATGATCCAATGATAAGTCCAGTTGTAGGGTTTTCCACATCTTTTCCTTGTAAGAGTAGGAAGTGTGAGAGTTCTGTTGCCCATTGTTCAAAGGCTTCAGGTTTGAGGTCTTTTCCTTCTCCTGTGAACTTTGCTGGGAGGTGGAGTTTAAACTTAGGGGGTTCAAATGCTGCGGGCACCTCCTCTTCTTCAGGCCTTGCCGGAGATTTCCCTCCTCCAGAAGGCCCTCCTCCTGTGCTAACCATATCTGATTCGCTACTGGATTTGGGGTCGATTGGAGGTTCAATGGAAGGCTTCTTTGCTGGAGTTGAAGGGAATTCTCCTGCAGGTTGTGTATCTTCCGTGTTTGCAGGATCGCCCGGCTCTTTAGCAGAGCGCCGGGGTTGTTTCTTTCTTGTGAGATCTTGCTGTGGGATTTGCTTCCCACTCCTAGTCATCAAAGACTCTATCTTGGGTTTGAGATGAAGCCGAATGTGCTGAGATTCTGCCGCTTCTCTCCACTAGCGTTCTAAGGTGGATATCGATAGGTTGATCAGGCCTAAATCCGGGGACAGGTTTTTTAACCACTTGCTGAGGTTAAAAAAATGTAACGTGTTCGCAAGGTGCTAATCATGTTATCAGTAATAGATACGATAGTTGGCAGGTGGCCTGCTCTTCCAGAGAGGAGGCGAGAGCTGAGAACTAAAGGAGGCTTCGAGGGTGTACTGAGGAACAAAGAAGTAACCGTTCAACCAAGTATATTGAAATTCTGTCTGTCGAAGTCTGCCTTTTCTATCATAGAAACAGGCGGTCTTTAAATACACAAATCTGTTCATGTCTAGCATGAACGAAACTAATCAAAGGTATCAATCGATACCATTTGGTAAAACTCCTTAAGTATCAAAGCGATACTTAAAACAAAACATAAAACAAAACCAAGTATCAAACGATACTTAAAACAAACCAAGTATCCAAGCGATACTTAAAACAAAACATAAAACAAAACCAAGTATCAAACAATACTTAAAACAAACCAAGTATCAAAGCGATACTTAAAACGAAACATAAAACAAAACCAATAACGAAGTACCCATACCGGTTACAGAGGACCAGGTTGGGTGCCAGTGCAGCCAAAATCATTCCCAGGAAATAGACTTGTCTTTATATATCCCCCAAATCTCACCTGCACATGTACTCAACTTTCTGGATACTAATTTTGAAAGTGTAAATGGCTTACATAAGAATACTAGAAGGAAGGATAGAAGACAATGTTGTAAGTCCTATACAATCGCAGCGCCTCTCGCTTAATGTTGAGGATTTTAAGAAAGCATGAGCAGCTATGGCTGTAAGCATTAGTGAGAGTAATGAGGGTGTAATAGAGATATAACCTAGCTCAAATTTATTGAACTTCATTGTCTGTAATAGGATCTGCTAGATGATAGCAGGTGAGTAGGAAATTGATAGCAACCATTTTAGAGCATAAGGCAAAATTCGTAAGAACTACAAGTATATCAGAGTGATTAGAAAGTAGTAAATATTATTAGGAGAAAATTTGGAAGAATAAGCAATACAGCATGCTAGATGTAGATAAAATTATGAATAGTTTATGGGGGTCAGATAGTATTGAGACTTTGTTACAATCTTAAGTAGTAGCACCTAGAGAGAAATGAGAGTAGCCCAATAATATTGGAAAGTATTACAAATTAAGTGAAAATGTACAGGGCAGCGAGTATGAGACAGAAAACATCAGGGAATAGACGGACAATACTACCGAGATGTCAAGAGTGCAGATCTGACATCAGGATAGGTTCTCTCTGCGTGAAATGTCATGCAAAATAAAATGGTGCTCAGGTGTCACCCAGAGGTAGCAGTAAAATATATGACTATATGAGAGCATTAGCAGGGTGCGCCCTATGAAACTAGTGTGCAATGGAAGTTCACCAGACACTGTCAAGGTGCTATAGACACAATGGATCTGCAGTGGGATGGAGTTTAGATGCGGTCTGCTTATGACACCAGTCTGGATGTAATGTCAATCTGATATTGCATCCTGATTAGCGATTAGCATCTCTAGCATCTAGTGTATCCAGTACTGTGGATGCCCAGAGTGTGAGTATAAACCTTCGCTGATATCTCGTTGGGGCAGGTGGACATATAGCACAGTACCTACCAAACCTTTCTGGCTCTGGACGCTCATCCATTTTAATAAAAACAGTCTTGTTTCGTATAAATTCCTGCCAATATTGGCAAAGAACTACGGAACCTTATGGGCCTTAAGTCATCCCTCGGCCCTGAGGAAGGTGACCTGACTCCTGCGCCTAGTAACAGCAGAAATATATTTTTCGCTAGTAAGGTCTGACATCCCTGTTCTCAAGCACATGATATTATGTGGGGCATGAAGGTAGAGGAGGAGGCTGAGGACAAGGTTGTGCAAGTACAGAATCAGAAGAAGGAGTAGCTAGGGCAGGAGGTAGTGGAGGAGATTCCTGTAGAGTTGTCCTCATATGAGCACAAGTCATGGTAGGAGTTTGTTGAGGGAATCTCAGAGTCTGACCACAAGTTCACTAAGGATTTGTCGATCTGAGTTGGTGCATTACAAATGATTGTTGACATACGAAGTTAACACAACTGATTGTAATTAATATAATGAACTGAACTCTTGAGCTAATGGCATATATAGGATGAAGTACTTAAAACCCGTGCCCCCACAAGAAACTTGCACTTCATCTATGGAGCCTAGGCTCCTGATAGTCAATGTTTTAGAGTGCAACTTTCTTTCTATTAAATAAGTATTTAGCTAATCACGCTGACAGGATAGCAAGTGTGATAAAATGCCTACAGCCCTTGGACACTCTACCACCCAGTTCGTTTAGCTTCTGGGCTCTTGCAGTTCTCTATGCTGGAGAAGTACTGCTTCATCTAGATGCTACCTAAAATCAAAATCCTTGATGGCATTGTACATCCAAACCTCCGGTATGGTGGTGGGTACAATGTGACCCAAGACTCTCCTACTGCTTTTTTCTCTGAAAGTAGTGCAGAAGGTGCAACTACTACCACCATATCAGTCCTCTCTACAATTGCTTTTACTCCCACAATCCTGGTACCTAGATCAGCCCTACTGCATCCCACGATCACTTTGCAGTCTCCTTTGACCACCTATGATGCAACCATTCTATCGTCTCTATTCTGTGCCAGTTCTGTTCCTCATTCTCTGTCTCTCCCTATTCCTGTTGCTGCCCTTATTCTGGCATCTTCCCCTATCATTGGTGATTATCTGTTCTCCCTTCTTGCTCTCTTGCTAGTACTGTGACTGTCCAATTGACCTGTACAACTTCCACATAGCTAAGCTACTACAACAGATGTCCAAATGCCAAAATGAAAATGTAATTTCTTTTTCTTTGTTTTTCTATGTTTTAGTTTTCTTTTTCTTAGTTTTTATCTATTTTTTTGTTAAATATTCAACAATTGTAGGGACAAGAAGGTAAATTTACATTTCTCATATCTTATTTGCCTTTAGTATCTAAACATAATACTGTTATATTATTGAATGCTCTTGCATCTACCTCTCATATTCCTAACCAGTACGACCTCTAATGCTAAAAACTACTGTATACAGTACTTGGTTGGGCCTGGCACAGTACCTGTGTCTATAGTGGTGGTGGATTTAACCCATTTAAATTGGCGTGTTGAATTGGATGCATTTTGTACATCTCACATTCTCAATCTCGAGTTCCTTCACCCACCTTGTGAGAGCCATGTGAGTGATGATTCTACCTGTGGATAAAAGCTCAGATAATTCTAATCCTTTTCCAGCATGGAACATGTCTCAAAAGAACTTGTATCATTAAGCTATACTGCTTGTACCAAGCCTCTTGGTACGGGTCCAAAGGCCATAGTGTTCTGA
>NW_003298799.1:152884-156546 GCF_000151645.1 Tuber melanosporum | reverse complement strand
AGAGAATATCAGAAAATCCTCCTCTACAGCCAACTCTAGATTCATACAATTAGCTTATGTTTCAAATCCTGCCTACTAAATATTTACTAACCAGTTGCAGGATGTTCCACCAATAGCCTCCTCTTGCAAGCAGTCAGCCAGCTTTTCTGACAGGCAAAGTAGCTAGAAGTAGATGTAATATCATAACCGGCACTCCAGGGTTGGAAAAATCGATATTATTATCACCCCTAACAGAATATGGCAGCTCTTTGTATATACGATTTATCTATCAGCTATTAGGTCAAGACCCACCTTCCCCACTAATTCTGACCAAGTAGCTTAGAAGAGCTCTAAAGTAACCCTGTAGGAGCCTGATATGTGGTACTATGTATGCCAAACCTGCAACTGATTCAACCAGACTAGGATAAATACAAATTGTTGATCTTCTTAATCCTTGAACTAATGAGTATAATAGCATACCAGCATCAGATGCCACTCAACTGGACACATAGCACAATCCAGAACTCTTAGATAGAATTATAACCAAGACACCACCTGGTACTGAGGTGTCCCCCAGTAGCTAAATGAAGGTAAAGCTGTTCCACAATAAAAGTGCAAAATTCTAGTGGCTTTAAACAACAGGGTACTGATTCGGTGCTACCGACACTAGCAGTAAATAGGCGAATTGATTACAGTAGGACCTGTAGTCCTCCTGCATTAACTTTCCCCAGTATTTAGTTATCTTCATCTTTCCTGTGTTTCTGCAGTGCTCTTCCATCTGACATCAGATATTTTAGTACAGCTCGTACAGGGCCCACGTACCCTGTATCAGAGTAATTGGTTAGTAAGGAATTCTCAGTGACATTTGAATAAAGGTGCTGTAATAACTATGATTGAGTTAGCAAAGTCACTCATTTTGCAGTATATCCTGTTTGAGGATTCACTACCAAACAACATTGCTCAGATAGGGCATGTACAAGAAATATAAGATACTATTAGGAAGAGAAATACCAAGTGTAGAAATGTCGGACCAACAGAGGTTTGCAAAAATTTAGTATGTTGACCCTGGCATATGTTACGCAATGTAGAGTCCACTACTTACTTGGAAATATATGTTCAGAGTAATTGGAGGTCCATTAGCAGCAAATATACTACGTAAAGAATAGTATTCAAAAGTTACGTGGACTGCTACAAGATGTAATATTTATGGCATGTCAAGTGGAATATCTTCTGGACCGGCATAGGTTCATATATAACCTAAAAGGATAGGAGGTTTGTTTCTACCAGGTGGCTGTTACCCCATACTTATACTATCCAGAGATTTCTGAACTTGACTACACATGTCAGGATATCATGCATAGTGATGACTACTAATTTAGATTTAATGTGAAGTAAAACCTCAGGTACCACAAAACCTGAGGTACAGATTCCCTGTGCTCCAGATTCTGTGGGTAATTTATGACAAGTATTTTGTGGGTAAGAAAATACGCAGTATGATAGATCCATAGTTTCTTGGACAGATTAATAGTATAATGATTTGCTTGACATCTGATATAATCTGCCATACACTACACTTATGGAAATTGTAAATCAATCAGGAGTCACAGAACTTCAAGCCTGTCTCTGTCAGAGGTAGGACTTTATAAATGTTGGAACAGATCATTGGCAACCAAGCCACTAACTTGCTACCTGACATGGAAAAACTGCTTAAATACCAGAAATAAACATATAGCAATTGTCTACTAGAAGTCTAAGAGATAATTCTGAGGTATATTTGCAGGATTATGCGGAATAAGCTGAAGCAGGTTTATGGAGTTCAGCAAGAACAGTGTGAATAATATAATAATGATTAGAAGTCTATAAAGAACTAGCTCACTTGCTGGACATTCTAGAAAAGAGGGCAGCCAGGTCTTCAATATGCTAACCCTGCATCCTTAGCTTTAGAGTAGGACTTAGAAGGCCAGAATTACTTGCAAGGAATGAATACCTCATTCCCATACAGTAGTCAGTCGTTGATTGCCCAAATACTGGTATTAATCGATTCAGACTCAGTACGTTCAAATAATTCAGGTAACCAGACTGTATGTCTAGAGTCTAGAGATCAGATAAATACCTGTCTATCTAACCCTCTCGTACTAAGGATAGAGGAGTTCCAGGAAGGCCAACCATCACAGATGGAGACCTCTGATCATTAGCATTAGATTGACTATAGTGACCATATGAGAGTACCAACATGGAGAATTAATAGGCAATTAGGGTATAGTAGATAGTAATAGTATAACATATTTACAAGGTACTAGCCACATTTCTAAGAAGGGTACAATAGTTAACAGGTTCCTGGCTTTTTCATACAGGAGGTGAGAGCTGTAAACTCAAAAAGGCTTTTAATGTGTACTGGGAAAACTAAAGAGTAATCATGCAACCAAGTATATTGAAATACTATCTGTCACAGTCTACCTTTTCCATTATGGAATCTAGCTATCTTAGAGACACTAATCTGTTTATCTCTAGCTTGAAAAAAATTAATTAAAGGTATCAAGCAATACTCTTTGGTAAAACAACTTGAGTATTAAATAGAGACTTAAACAATACATAAAAGAAAAATCAAGTATCAAATAATACATAAAACAAACTGAGTATTAAAGTAATACTTAAAAAAAAAATAAAACAAAATCCTTAACTAAGTACCAGTACCAGTTATATTTCCTGAAATAAAACAACATTGTAAAACAAAGTAAAACTTAAGAATCCTGAAAATTAGAGGCCTTAGGAGGCTCGAAAAACTTGTCCTCTACTAACAACTAATTTCTGTTCTTATTACACAAATCACATGTAAAAATCTTAACAAAACAATCACATTTAAAAACATGTAAATTACAGTACTTACGAATAGCTGATTTATAATCTGCTTCCACCTACACTTCATATAATCAAAATCTTACCAGAGAAGACCACTTTCATAATAACCTCTATCTACACCAATATTAATGCTCAGTAGATACTCTTAATACTGTTGAAAATCCACCATTGAGTAGATCTATGATACAAATCATCTTCCTACGCATCTAGGTATTAATAAAGGAATTTGGTATCAAATTTAGCACTTAATCAAGATACAAAACGGATGGCATCATTACAGCTAATAGTACCTGGAAGTAATTCCTTACCCTTTTCAATAGCTGGCATCAAATAGTTCTGGAATACAAAGTATCAGCTTACATGTGAGGCTATTCTTGATAACATCTGGTATCAAAATCAGTACATTGTCAGATCTCTACCAGCAATAACCACCTTCATAGCAGGTGGCAACTCTATGAATATTTTCACTAAGTAGATGCTCCAGATAGTGTTGGAAGGCTGTCATCCGGTAGAATATTACTGTAAAGTACGACGTGCTGCATGAAAGGAATACCTGAGATATCTGGTATTACATTCAGCATATAATTAGAACCTCACCAGCAAAGACTACTTGCATGACAGGCTGTATAACCACAAATATTCATGCTGAGTAGATGTTTCTTACACCATTGAGAAGCTGCTGTCAAGTAGGTCCAGAATGCAAAGTATTATCCTACACTGCAGAGAGTTGAGGGGAAAACCCTGTATCAAATTCAGTACTTTGCGAGAACACAAAACTGGCTGTTAACAGAATAGGACCAACGTACGTGCGAGTCGTCATTTGA
>NW_003298799.1:149372-152641 GCF_000151645.1 Tuber melanosporum | reverse complement strand
TTAGGAGTTTACGTGTTCCTGGCAACCGAGCTCCGACATATACCTAGTCTAAGATATACAGTATCAGCTTGGATATTATTCTATTAAAATGAAATTTGCCATCAAAGTTCAAACTTCGCCTGAATTCAAAATAGGCTGTAATGCCATACACAATGGCATCAGGAAGATGTTCTTTATATTACTAGAAGATTACCATCAAGTAGGTCTATGACCCAAATTTGCAGCCTGCATGTAACAATCTTCATTACAGAATTTGGGATGCCAGTCAGTGCTTTGCCAGGATTCAAAATAGACTGAAACTCCTTGGATACTCACAATAGGCTAACATTCATTGCTGAAATAAAATGCTAAAATCAAGTCAAATGTTATTTTAAATAGTTAGCTTTAATAGTATAGAAACTAATAAGCAATAGTAGTTAACAGACCTGTTATTAACGTTCTGACTATGATATTATATAGTTGTCTTGATAATAAATACATCGCAGTCTTAGAAAAAATTAAATAAATACCCAAGGTACTACCTACTCTACTAATCACAATAATTACTCAATTTCACCTTGTACCAGTGGGCCATTTTGGCTTCCAGATAAGTCAAGAGACTAATATAGAATTTCGTACTATGGATATTTTATTTCTATAAATATTTTTAGATTTAGTCCTAATACTCAGTGGATATAATAATGGCTGTAATGTAACTTGGTATTATAATCAAAACTCTCTGCCATCTTGTATTAGGACATCAGCAAGGATCAAGGTTGACTGAACTAAATGGAGGAGTAAATATTAGCACATCTTTACTTAGAATAAATTCTGGACATGTTCAATATAACGGGATACTCAGGACACCAAGGATGCATAGAATGTAGGTTACTGAACATTTACTGTAAGACTTACAGCTAACATATTTCACATTTCATTTGTTTTTGTATATGTTAGTGGAGGCCATGTCTATGGCCCTAGACCTAGGGATAAGGTTGAAGAAATAGCAGGTATATATGCCAGTGGAGTTGTGAAGGTGCTAGCTTAATTCATCTGCTCTTTTAAAGTATGGAGCAGAGATAGAGTAATAATTAAAGAAGAAGGTATTGATTGGGTCTGAATATGTAAGATGAAAGTTGTGGCCCCAAGCAACAAGGCAGTAGTAATGATATCTCAGTGGAAAGGAAGAAGGTAGTACCAACTGATTGCCAGATGAGATGTCCTTTGTAGAACAGGTGTTGTAGATTTTGAATCAGGTAAAAGCCGAATCCAACAGGCCAGCAGAACAAAAGATATTAATAGCTATCAAAGTAGGTCAACTCAAAAAACAAGGTTGTATGGAAAGTTTACTCATAAAGTCAACGAAATTAAAATTGTAACTATATACAGAAACTCTGAAATAAAAGTAAGAGCAAACCCCTCAAATGATGGAAACGAGAGTAGGTGATTCTTGTAAACAGGAAAACCTTGGATCAAAACTAATATAGAAAATCCTTCCTAGCTTTAAAAGAAAAGCATTTCCACTTTCTATAAGGATATATTATACAATAAAAGAAATTTTAAGCAAGTGTAGAAAGAAGCTCCCAGAGGAAGATACTAATGCTGAGTTGTACTTACTCATTAATTGCCTGATGAGGAAAATAAGCAGAAAATATCTACATCCACCCATCAGAGCAGAGAAATGGCATGTCTCAAACATGCTGCCAAGAAGGTAGAAACAGGGATGGCATAAGGCATCTGTACTTCAGAGGTCTTAATGTGTGATTGTACAGGTATGGCTGGCACAATAGAGGTATCTTCGGTAGTATCCATCAACTCATTACACTGAGGGACCATATGTACACCCTTAAGTAAAGGAGGTGGAAGCCTCTTGTAATACTTACAATCATTTACTATGTGTGAGCCTAGATAGTTGGAATACTTCAATTGAGAGGCAGAATAGCCAGGCAGGGTAGCCTTTAAGTTGCTGCAATTAGAACTGGGAGAATTGTGGTAACTGTGTACCAATCTAGCATGAGAGCTAGGGCAGAGGATGTAAGTAGCCTGATCATACTTACATATGGACATGAGATAACCAAACTGCTAGAACCTGTGGCATTGAGTCTATTGCATATGGTAGTGGACCTGGGAGATTTCCTGTGATTAAAGTATTAGTAGATGTGCCTGCCAATTATAGTAACATCAGTAGAAGCAATTGTGACTACTACTAATATGGTGGTCTTTGAGCAATATATATCAATATTAGGTTGCAAGAAACAAACAGAGAAGATGGTTTCATCAGCAGCAGTATTCAAAATGCTACCAGTACTTTCAGATACTATTGCTGTAGGCTCCTCAGGTAGAATTACTGTGTGAAGGTTATAGATTGCTAGCTAGATCTAGTTTAGGGCAGGCCAGAAGAGTAAGTACAGGTTCTCCTCCATTGGGAAGGTCAGGTTCAATTTAGCTATCAATACTTCATAGAAGGAGAATATATAGTAGTAGGAATGTCCAGGTCTCTTGCCAAAATAATTAGTACTTTATAGGTATAAACTGTCATAGTACAAGTGAGTCAGTAAGTACAGTTAGCCTCATACAGGATAGCGGTGACGATATTGGAGACAGCAGTAGATATGCTGGAAGCATCTACATGTTGGTAGTGTTAAGTGTTCAGGGTGAGGAAACATTAATAAACAAATATTAAGGCAATGTAATGCTTAGAAACTTTTTTCATAATAGACCCTGTTATCTGAGTAGGTAAGGCAATATTCTTACTCTTCTCTTTAAACTATAGACCATGAGAAGAAGCAGTAACAGCCTGAGTGTAGGTGTTAATAGAGAATAAAACCTACTGGAAACCCTATTAGTTTAGAGAAGCTGAGAACAAACTTAAAAGTATTGTAGACCCCTTCTCTCAAAGATATAACTTTAAACAAGTTGGAAAGCGAAATGAGTAAGCAGTAGTGTTGCCATACTAGGAAATTGAAGACATATTGTAGTAGGACTTGTTGGCCTATGTGTTTACTGCTTAGGGGGTATGGCAGTCCTAATTTACATGCAGGTTAGGTGCAAGCTGTCTGGTGGGCAGAGGGTCAAGTAAGGAGGTTGTACACACTAGGCAGGCTGAGGAGTAGCTGGAAACTATACTTGTGAGATCTTTCAGCTTCGATATGAGACTGGTGAGCAACTGTAATAAGGTGGAGGACTCAGCTACCTCAAGCTTGGTAGGCCATTGGTTGACTGCTTATAAGCAATTAAGAGTAGAATAGACAAAGGATATCAGGATGATGACTCCTGTAGGAATGTTGCAG
>NW_003298799.1:139392-149180 GCF_000151645.1 Tuber melanosporum | reverse complement strand
CTGGACGTTGTTAGATTGGCACCTCCTCCTTGTGATTTGGCGGGTTGCAAATATTTTACTTATAGGTAAAGCCAAAGTGGGAGGCCAAAATAAGTATATCGTGATGATTACCACAGAAATACCCAGAGTTTTTAAATTGATGATTGTGATAATACTTCAAAAGTCAGTTAAACAGAAGGCATGGAGAATAGTTGCCATAGGGAGCTTTTTATTAAATTGGTTTTATATCATGTATTTATCGTTAAGATATAAGAACATATATACAATATGAGCGATAGTGTAAACAAAACAGTAAACACTGATATCTCTCCTCTAGCCAGGTAAAAACCAAAAGTCTCAACAGCCTCTCATAAGAAGTAAACTGTACATCCCACTTAGAATCAGAGCTATCATTATTATAGAAGCAAACTCAGTACTAAGAGAAACGCAACCTAAGACAAGCAACAAGCTACAAGAAAAAACCTCCCATGATATCTCACCTAGAGGGTATAAAGGAAAGTCCAAAGGTAATAAACAACAGAAAGGAATGGAGCAGTCCTAGTAACTTGAAATATAACTCATATCACGGTCCACCGAGGAGCAAGTCTACCACAATTGTCTGGCCCAACACTAAGGTAGTAGGAAGCCAAGTTTGATTCCAATCTGTCAGGGTTATTGCAAGACTGACTGATGAAAAAGAGCCAGGGCTGGGGCCTCTTGGAGGTGAAAATAGAGAGACAAGGTAGTGAGACCAGCTATGCTCAAGGAGAAGAGGATGGTAGTAGGTACTAGCTGAAATAATTAGCAGTAGAGTGCTAGCAAGATGAGAAATGTGGAGTAGTAAGATACCAGCTAATTAAAGGTGAGGTAAGAAGAGAAGAGGGGAAGACGTATATGCTGAAACAACTAATGGAAAGGTGTTCCTATTTTAACTAGGTAGACTAAATGAGCCTCTAATGCCTTCCAGGTATCTTTTCACATCTCTTATGTAGTTTCTTATTCTGTGAGTGATAGTGTCACTTAGTAGGTAAGATACTACTACATGTAGAGGGTAAACAGAAGAAGGGTGGCGAATTTTACTGTGGCAGGTTAAGGAGACTAAAGTAACTCTCCAGAAATACAGGAGGAATCCAGTACAATTACATGCCGTACACCATATGCTCAGCTATATGTTATAAGGAAAATGTGAAAACATAGCTGTTCTGATACTATACACAGCTGTAGTAAAAACATGGTGGAAATAACTAATATTATAACATATTAGAAGAAGGAGAGGAGGGTCTCAAGAGGAGAGACCTCAAGAGAAAAGGTAAAAGAAGTATCCCAAAAAGATAGGAAGATAGAAAGTGATAGCTTGGTTTTCTCCAGTGTAGGAGAGGAACCAGGTGTGAAATATGGTGAGAGAAGTTGTGATGTAGATGTCTTTCCAAATAGGAAATAAATTTGAATAACTGGAAGTGGAGCAGAGCCAGTTGATAGTGGCGATGGGACCAACTGGTAGTATATTCTATCTACTTAAGTATATGCAAGTTTAATATTCTAGCAATCAACTACCTCTTAAGACTATAGAGCTTATTGCAAGACACTATTGGCTTGACAATATTAAGTTTTCCTACTTTGTTTCTTCAACTCAACATGTCAAAATATTTCAAATTTTAATTATCTTTATCTTCTGAAGAATTCTTCTCTATGTAGTTGAACACTTAGAATTCATCTTCCTATAGGAAGCCTCCAATATATAACTATAGCAATAAAGTAATAAGGATTTGTTTGTAGACAATCCATATTGTTACATTCTCTTCTCCATTTCTTGATTATATCAGCAAAGCTTAAAGGCCACTTCGATAGCTATATTCTACAAATTCGAATTTATGAAATACTTGTAGCTGCTATACCAATAAGTACTTATCTCAATTATGATGTCGTAGTTCTCTGTCATTAACATGTGCAAAGTCTGTTTAACCCAGAAATCTTACATACTTCTTTACAGCTCTCGGTAATAAAATCTCTACTATCAGATAATTAGCTATTATATTTTAACTAGTGATCTCCAACATATAAAGTCAAATATATATCTTCCTGAAAGTTCAGTTTGGTTGACTATTATTTTAGTTGTTTCTTTCAAATTTCGGAGTAGCTGTTAGGAGTACTGAGATCCGATACCTAGGAACCGCTTTGAGTAGGATACATGATAGCACAACGTTGGATAGGTCTGGAAAGTAGAACGGAGTAAATCTGGCAACTACCCAGAGAGTTGCTAGTCTCCAAATATTGGACATCTTTGGCATGGACTGTCGGTACAAAACATTTTTATATAAAGATAGAATATTGAATGTTACAGGATTTTAATGAAGAACTAATATATTCACATCAACCCTAAGAGAGTTACAAGAGTCTAGAGCCCGAGGGACACTATCAACCAAGCTAATAGACTTCATAAAGTATTAAAACTAAGTCAAGGGATGTATTTCAGTTGCAGGAATTACGTTCAATACCAGATAACAACCAAAGTCCTGTTGTTTAGAGCAACTAGGAGTTGCTGACAGAGGGATTATCTGCCAATCTGGTAGAATGGCTTCTTCTGAATTATGAGAAAGTTATCTGCAGGATATCTGTTACTTGGATCACAAGTTTTTGAGGTTTAAAGTCCGAAAATCTAGGAAGGTTGCATCTATGACTACTCCTGCAGATATGACCTGTAAATGAAACCGATCATTTTATCAATAGACAAGATAATTGGGGCCAATACAGTTCAACTTGAGAACTAGGCCACGAGTCTATGAACTCCACAGCTCTGACAATTACTATTGAAAACTGTACAGTTCTCCAATTGACAAAATAGCAATTACCTAGATTGGCTTTTCGATAAATGAGGGTCTGTGTACTCCCATATGCTTAATAGTAACCTCTTAGTGGTTGTAATTTAAGAGTTATTTAGAGTTTTAAAAGTATGTCATGTTACAATAAGATTTGCATTGTTCGCAATAGTTATAGCTAGCACTTATGAGATTCAGCCAGCTTCAGAATCTGGTGTAGAAACTATGTGGTTTATAATAGTAATATGATGGAAGAGAGTAAACTCCAATAGATATTTATAGAACTATGATTGATGTATTGTAATACAATTCATATTGTTAGAATATTTCTTAGTTGGTAATATCTTCCAACCAATATTATAGTTTACTTCTAATATACCCAAATTGTTACTCAGACCCTCTACCATCATTCTTCATATATTTCATATTTTAAGGCCCTTGATCCATTTGTTGTTTAATTCTAGTTTTAGGATTAACCACACTTCTACTTTTCCACAGCCACTCTTGCAACTTGAGCATCTCTCAAGACTAGAAGGAACCATACTTTTATTACAAAGATGTGCCTTTACCCTTAGGATGCATCTTGTTACAATACAAAGCCTTTGTAGTATCATTAGTTATACGGTTTTTTGTGAAGACATTATTTTGACAAAGTGTCAGTATGATGTCTAGTTGACAAGAAATTGCTGGAATTAAATTGCGATAATTATGCAAAAATGAATGTTTTCCGGAAAGAGGTCAGACCTGATTTTTACATCACATAATGAAATACCTCCTACATAACCCGCAGTATATACCACCATACTACTACACTTTTAATAATCATTATAACATAAAACCGTTTCTTAATTTTCCTTGATTCTGTCCCTTTACTTAAGATTAGTTTTCCTGATGCATCTGATAGTACCATTCCAGGACATCCCTTTCTGCGGCAACGAGACATTCTCTGTGACTTTCATTTGTACAGGCAACCAGACACACCCTTCAAGTTTTTGGCTAAATTTTTTTCAGCAGAGTAGTAACACACCTCACCTTTTACCCGCAATCTGGGAGAACTATTTATCCGGCCACTTGCTGTGATTCTGCATCCAACGGCCCCCCGCCGCATCCCAACCCAACTTGCTCCGCGCATACTTCGATCACTTGGTTCTCTCTTTAGGCGTCAGACACCTCAATTAGCACAAGAGATGAAAAAGGAAATTCCTAGTATTAAGCTCGTATTTTTCCTCCCCATCCATCTACCCCCAAAAGTGATTAATATTGGGCTGACCCCTGGAGTTTATCCAACGAGTACGGGTGCTGTCGTTGTACCGGGATGTGTTGAGATCCACAAGATGTGATTCTCGCATGATCTTCGCCCAACCACCGCCTTGGCTTCTCACGCATTGAGCTGACAATCAGACTAAGTGATAGAAAACCCAGCGACCAAATACGAGATGCGTTCATGGGCACGCCAGGAGCTTGAAAGAAATAGACATGTACAGGACCAAGTGAGTGTCTTAAATCGATACTACCGCTCTAGTTACGAGCTCAGTGTAATACGTCATGGACCAATGCTTACTTCTACCGCTAGATTCACATACGTTATTTAATTTCGGTAAGATAGAGTTGAGCAAAGCACATCATAACCTTTCTTTCATGACCCTAATGTGTGATTCAGAACGGTAAAAAGGATCTTGAGACTATAACTCGGTATACCATTCAGAAACCATAATGGTCTCATCAGATACCAGCCCCGATAGGAAACTCACGAATATCACTCCCGAATATATTGTTTCTGGAAATGTTATCATTTATGGGCGATACGTTAATCAACCATATAAATTGGGGGAACAAGTTGCTAGGCTTGACGGAAAATAGGAACTCAGCCGTTTTACCGTTTCTTGAATTTAAACCTTAGCTCATCATCACTATCATCATCACTCCCACTCCCATCCCTCAGAACTAAGGTCTTCTGTTTTTTTCCGGCTCCAGCCCTCGACCCTTGTGCAATCGCCCCTCTTTTTGTTCCTTGGCTTGTGACAGCTGGGCCCCTCGTTCGCGCCGCCAAAGGGTGGGTCTGTACCGAGCCCTGAACTTGAGCTTCTAAACGGTCACCAGGGCGAAGAGCATGCATGCAATCATTGCTATCCTCTTGGAGATCGACAACTTGTTGTAGTTGCTGTGCTGGTACTTTCTGGCTCTTTTTTGTTGGGGGCGTCTCTTCCTCGTTGTCCAACCAGTATCCTATTTACTCATTAGCTATTGTAAACAACCAAAGAAACCAGAAGTTTGTTGCACCATCACCGATCCCGTAATCCCTTCCCCTATGCTCAACAAGATTGACCATGACATTGCCCCGCATAGCCCTCATACCCCCGCCCCGCCCAGATCTCACGAATTTCTTAAAATTCTTGCGTCCATTCCACATGGCTTCCCACCTAGCCCCTTGATCTCCATATCCAGCTCTCGAAGGCTTGTCAGTCCTTGGTTTGACTTCCATTACCTCAACGATAGCTAAATTCTTTAACTGATCGACGTCCAGCCCTTCCATCGCCATTAGCTCCTCCTCTTTCGCCACCCTAACCGCCTCCTCTTGCTTTTCTTTGATCTCTCGAGCTCTAATAACGAAAGGGTCTTCATCCCTCTGTACCCTTTTCCCTTTGCCTTTTAGGGGTGCTGTCTTGTCGGGCATCTTGTCGGCTGGTTCAGGCTTTGGAAGTGGCAGCGGGGGGGGTGCTTCAAGCGGTTCTCCCCAAAGAGCACGCTCCTCTTCCTCAATCAATTTCCGACGCTTTACCGCCTGCGCCCCAGGGAGAAGGTCCATAACATCCAAGAGCTGTCCCTGCTCATCTTCAAGCTCAACAGACCTCTTTCGGGATCCCGGGTCCAGCGGAGCTGGGGGGCGTGTATCATGACGAGGCTCATCGATTCCCATTGGGGTATTGTTAGAACTAGCACTAGGCTTTGAAAATGAGGACCCCGACTGTCCAATAGACAAGGGCTTAGCAAATTTCGTGATGCGGGGTATGGGACCTACCTGTGCTGAGGCTTCAGCGCCGCGAGGGGCAGGTGTGCTAAGACTCTGTCCTGACGTAAATTGGGTTGAAGCCAATTGAGCTGGTGTTGGAGGAGGATCCAAGTGATCCATGGAAAATGGGTCTATCAGCTTGGGTATGGCCCGGGTCCTTGTCTAAATGGAGAATATAAGCGAGAGTAATTCTGATGAGCTGGTTGAATACATACTCGTCCGCGACCACGTAAAGCGGGACGGCATGCCCCAGAAGCCTCGCTAGAAGAAGGTAGTACAGATGTCTCTTCAATAATTGTCTTCTCAATCTGTACTAGTGACCCATTGTATACATTTTTTGATGTCCGAGGGGGTTCTAATGAGCGTCAGAACTAAGACCTCATCCGCTCGGAGAGGAGATCCCAACCTGGGGCTACTTGCCGAGTTGTGGGTGAAAAATCTTCGTCCAACGGCTTCCTGAGGCGACTCGTGTCACCTGTAAGGATAATATCAAGGAACTCGTTTTGCTCGACCATCCGGTATCCCAATCTATTGGATCACAGTCATTAGCCCGACTGAGGTCAATGAGGACGGGCTTGCTAGTACCCTTGTGGTGCTTTCGAATGACCTACATCTCTTGTACTCTGGTTGAGAGATCGTTCTCCCACTCAGGGTTTTTCTTTGCAATAAATCTCACAACTGCAGTATTTGTCCCATGACTTCGCTTCCTAACGAATTCAGCCAACTTTTCTGGCGTAGTCTCTCCTAGCCGCACGTCATATCTTTCCAGTTTTCCATGCGCATCGGTAACTGGCCCTAAAAAGTTGTTATACTGGAGGTTGTCGCAAAAAATAAAGGTATAGCCTTCAAAAATGTTTCTCCTAGCTTTATCTGGCCTATAGAGACTTGAAGATCGGTTTCCAGGTTCATTATTGCTCGGCGGCAAGAACTCTTCTGGGTTAGGCCAGTTTCCGTCAAAATCCTGTTCCAGGGCTGACTGTCTCCCGTCCGGGGGCACACTAGCGGCCTGAGCAACTGCGTCGAGATAGGAGCTTGTCACTATAAATTTGCCATTGATAAGTGCCTGCAGGCCTATGGCCGTATTGCGCTTTGATGCAACAACGTGCGTAGTAGAAGGAACGAAGGTAGCTAAGGTCTTGATACCAAGAGCCTCAACTTTATTCTGGTATGGAATCATACTCCTTTTGTCCTTTCTATCCTTTGAGGAGAGCGACACCGAGAAGACAATTGGGTCCCAATATAGTCTGCGGAAACTCTGTTAGTCCGGATGTAGGCAAATGGGGGGTTAAAGACATATGACCTGAAGGTTGGTTCATATTTTCCAAGGTGGATAGAATATGATTCTTCGTCAAGGGTGACCATTTGATCACGAATTTCTTGTCCATCAATCCTTGTCCCGTGCTTTGTTTTGTGATCCTGAACCTTCAGGCTTGGGCGAACGTTTAGCTTAAGCTGTAACAGTGATAAAGTTATTAAGCCAAACTTTCTGTATCGATTGTTGCTGTGGTGCCACCTACCCCGTCACCTTCTTTTACGTCCCCAACTTCAATCAGGAGGTGTATTCGTGAGATGGACTTTTGCGATGGAAGCGACAAATTAACATCCTGAGAGGGCGTTCGTCCGATAGCGAATCTTTGGTTTGGCCTAAGCCAGAGACGCTTGCCACCCAGAACTTCACCTTCGCACTCTATAAACCACATGCTGGAGGGATAGAAGTGTGTAAGCGGTGAATGAGTGAGGCGAGAAAGCTGAATTTAAGCGGAGACCAAGAACTGTGGTCCCCGGCAGACGCGACCGGAACAACTAGCGCGGTTCATTCGGGAAATTTATCCACGTGACTTCAAGTGATTTTCGCCAAGCCATCATCTGCACGAGTTGAGGAGCAAGCGTGAGTCAGAACAGAATGGCATCCCTAAAGTTACTCGGGGGTTTACGTAAATGATAGGATGGACAGGGGAGGACAATGTCCAAGCTTTTTTACCCTCTCTGGCATTTAACCTACCAAATTAAATCATTTCTTACCTCTTACAGTGACAAGCACGGGGACTGCAAAACCCTGTCCATCCCATCACTAACATCCACTCCCAAGTACAAGTACCATCCACATGTTTTATCTCCCGGAGTGCTTTGTACTGTACCTTGTATCATAATATTATCATGAAATTTACTTGAGTCCAAGGATCAGGCAATAAAGAATGGTACTATATAGACGAGTAGGAATTTATTTGGATAAAAATATGGAATACTATGAGAAACCAAGACATTCTGTTAGACTACAGTAAAGGTAGAATTATGAGAAGCAATATCCATTGTGACCTCAGATAAAACAAAAGTGATATGAGAAGCAAGATCTTTCATGATCTTGAAATTAATGCTAGGACTTGTAGTATGAGAAAAAATCAAAACCTATCATGAGTACAATAAAGAAAAAAGAAAACAAAAAAGCTAGAAGAAAAGTATTAGGAATATTAGAAACCAATACCTAGGAACCACCCTAAGTAGGATAACCCTACTTGGAATAGGATTCTCTAATCTCCAACACCCCCCTCCAGCCTCCTCACACAGCCCGCAAGTTATCATGCTTATCTCTCAGAGTTGTGTCCTGTGACTATAATACTACAGGATTAATATTGTCAGAATAACACTGTATACATTGCTACTGTCCATCTGACAGGATCCTGTTCAAAGGATATATGAGAAGGGACCTACGGCAAGGTCTGAGAAGTGGAATAGAGTAAATCTATCCACTACTCAGAATGTTAGTAGGCTTCAAAAATAGAATATCTGTGGTATGGGCCATAGGTAACAGGACATTTTTTGCACAGAGATATGATAGAATATTAGAGTATCTATACAAAGAGCCAACACATTGACCTCCATCCTATAATAATTAGAAGACTATAGAACTCTCTGAAAATACTATTAAAGAAGCCAATAAACTTCATAGAGTGCTACAACTAGATTAAGGGGTGTGTCATAGTTGTAGAAATTATCACTAAAGCCACATAAAAACTAAAGACCTATAATCTAGGATAACCAGGAGTTGCCCACTGAGGTATTAACTGCCAATTCAGCACAATAACAGTAGATGAATCAGGAGGAATTTATTCAGAAGAAATCCATTACTTAGACTAAGAGTTATTGAGATTCCAAGTTTGAAACCTGAGGAGGTTCTGTATATGACTACTCCTGCAAATGCAGACTTAACCTGAAACTGATTATTTTATCGAAGAGAAATACCTTCGAGACCAACATTTTTCAACTTAAAAACTAGGTCACAAGTCTGAAAACTCTGAAGATCAGATAATTATAATTGGAAATAAAACAGGTTTCCAAATTGGTAAAATAGTAATTACCGAAGAGAGTGTGATAGTTTTCAAGGTTTCCTGGTGTTCACACTTTTGGAGGATACCCAATATTGCGAGTTAGAATTAGAGAGGTACTTAATTTGTATAAGAGATAGAAGTAGTGCACAAATACTCAAATGTGCAATATAAATATCAAAGTAACTTCCAAGTTGTTAGATGTCATCAAATAACGGAGAAGAGACTTTAATAATAGAATGTGATTTACAAGATTTTATATTACTTTACTCTTATAAGTTATAAATGAAACAAGTAACCCTTTTGAGCCTTCCTAGACCAATCTCTATCTATGAAAAGAATTTCAATTGGCTTAGATGATTCTGAGTCTATGCAAATGGTCTCCACCTAACAAGAAGAATTGTTATAAGAGAACTGTTAGGAATACCAGAATCCGATACCTAGGAACCACCCTAAGTTGGGTAACCCCACTCGAAATCGGAATCTCTGGTCTCCAACACCCTCCTCCGGCTCTCTTATGGGGCCCGCATGTCATCATATATATCAATCTCAGTTGCGTCCTTTGACTATATTACCACAGAATAGAAGGTATTAGAATAACACCATATATGTTGGGCGAATCATCCTTGCGTCAAGAATAGTGGATGATGTTTGACTCCG
>NW_003298799.1:136929-139242 GCF_000151645.1 Tuber melanosporum | reverse complement strand
ACCGGATCCTGTTCACAGAGTACATGAGAGGGGATCTTCGGCTAGGTCTGGGAAGTGGAACAGAGTGATTCCGTCAACTACTCAGAGAGTTACTTGGCTCCAAAGACATGACACCTTTGGCAAGGGCCGTAAGTAACAGGACGATTTCGCATAAAGAGATGGTATCAAATGGTAAAGAATCTCTACTAGAGACTAATACATTTACATCCACCAGAAGAGTCTAGAACTCCAAAGAACACTACCAAAAAAGCCAATGAACCTCACGGAGTATTGCAACTGGGTTTCGGAACACGTCGTAATACTGGGGTAATCCTTAATACTACAATGGTTACTGAAACCCACTACCCAGAGAGCAACCAAAGGTTGCCGACCGAGGGATTAACTACCAGTCTGGTGGAATAGCTTCCTGCGAATTAATAGGGAGTTATCCAGAGAAAATTTATAGGTTGGGTATGGAGTTACAAAGGATCGGAGTCAGATGACCTACGATAGTTGTAATGAAGACCACCTTTGCAGATATAGCCATGGATAAAACTGATCATTTTATCAATAGCGAAGACAATTGGAGCCAACTCAGTTCAACATAAGGACTAGGCCATAAGTCTAAAGACTCTGCTAATCGGGATATTACTATTGGGGACAGCACGCTTCCTAAGAAGAAATATCGTAATTACCGAAGAGAGTGTGATGGTTTTCAGGGTCCACAGGTGTTCGCACCTTGGAAGAAAACTCGATGTTGCGAAATATGATTGAAGAAGTACATAGTTGTTTGATAAATACATGTAGTCTACAAACACTCAGATGCGGAATTTAAATATCGAAGTGCCTCCCAAGCTTTAGACATCATCAAGCAACGGAGAAGAGACCTTAATAATATAATATTGTTTTTATGATTCTACCCTACTTTACCTATTCTACTTCGCTCCTAGTAGTCCTAAACAAAACGAGCAAAGTCCGAGCCTTTCTAGACAATCTCCGTCTACAGAAATGAATCTCGATTGGCCTAGACAACTTTGAAGTCTATCAAGTTGTCTCTGCCTAACAAGAACATGTAATTGAAATAAGAAGAGAATAAGTATGAAGGTAGAAGTTAGAGTAAGAGATATACTAAAGAATCTAGAATTAATCAATATAACTCTAGCAACTTTAACTTTTACTTTCAATTATCTTCAAGTATGCCACAAGATATTACTCCTGGATTTACAGCTACCAGCCTTCCAAATACAAGTTTGATATTCCACTACCTACTGGCAGTCTTATCAGCAATGCAATCGGACTCTAGCAGTTTGAGTTTCTTACCACTACAATTGACTGTAAGTCATTCAGATTATGCTTTAGTAGAAGTAGAATTGAGTCTACTTTCAGTTTCTCTCTTTTCCGGCAAGAGGAATCTTCGTGAAAATCCTCTCTCTGAATTCGCTTCAAAGCCTGATACTTCTACATTTATTGAATTCAACTCTATTTCTAATTTCAATTTCAATTTATATTGAATTCTGATCCTGATCCTTGTTACTCTTCTACCTCATTGTCTTCAACTCTGGACTCTTTCTTTATTTCTTCCTCTGTTTCAACTTTAACTTTTACTACTACTCATTTAACTGAGCTCTTCTTGTCTTCTGGCTTTGCTGCTTCTTCTCAGTCTGCTCTTGCTGTTTCCTTTATCTCTTCAACTCAAACCTCTTCTGCTACCTCCATGACTATCCCTACTATGTCGTCCTCAGTTGTCTCTCTCACTACATTGCTGGCTTCTCTGTTATTTCTTCTATAGCTAGATCTAATGTCTTTACTGCCATCACAGTCTCTACCACTTCCACTGCTGCCAGCTCTACTACCTCCACTACTGCCGCTTCTTCCTCTGTTATAACCTCTACTGCTTTTGGTTTCTTTTCTTTCTCACTCTCTTCTGCCTTCTCTTTCTCAGTTACTGTAGCAGGTGATAACTTAGAGCCCATCTCTTTAGAGTATAGAGTGGGATACAGATTCTTGGTAACATCTGAAATTGCAGTATTTGTATAGAATCTTTAGCATATTACTAGCCGGCCTTAGAGAAAGATTACTATTACAGTTGGCCTTTCATTTAGTACTGTGTACTATACTGCATAGCACAATAAGATAAAAGATAAACAGTTCATGGCCAGTCTTAGATGCTCTGGACTGAACTCTATTAAGCTCTCACGAATATTATTACAAATTCAGCAGAAAACCAGTAGAAGCTACTTAAGAAAATCATATATATTGCTAGCATTCAGGAAAGTAGCAAAACTCTTCACCATTGAAGCTTAGGCAGCCCGTAGGACTATCACCGTGCGCAAG
>NW_003298799.1:126546-135138 GCF_000151645.1 Tuber melanosporum | reverse complement strand
GAGGTATATACAAGTACTATCTTTGGTTTGAGAGACAATTCTGAGGAGTTTTTAGAAACGTTATGGAAATTAATACCTGATAGAGTGGCTGCAGTATTGGAAGCGAAGGGTGATTATACGAGATATTAGTTACTTTTATTTAGAATTCTCTTACTCTATAATATACATACCAGTACTGGATTGCTGAGAGATGGTAGTTGAGTATTGAGTATTGATTATGTGCTGTTGACATCCCTACTAGGCCAACGGCACAACTACAATTAAACATATCCCAGATTACAAACATTTCTGACAGGTACTATAGGAAGTCATCAATTTCTAAGATCTTGATAATCTACTTACTCGCCTTCAGAGTATAGGCTTTCCTTGCCACTCACAATGGATATAGGTAGTTTTGATTTCTGTTATCAAATTTGTTTTGTTTTCTCTCGATACTTTTAGCTAGTAGTATATCTCAGTAATGGTAAATAATTATTATCTGGGTAATGATAGTCAACATTTTCACATACTACCAATAGTTTAATTAACGTATTAACACCAATGAAAGCAGTACATGTGAGTGTTATTCAATCACACTCATCTGGGCTATTATGATTGATATATTCACTTTCTAGCAATTGTTTAACCACTCCTTTATATCCTATAACAGCAGCTGTTCAGTGTGATGTCTTATTATTCATATTTGAACAATTGCGGTTAATATCTTTATATTCTAGTAATAGCCACACTAATTCACACTCTCCTATCACAGTGAGAAATACAAGTAGAGTTCAATTGTTTTTATCAATACAATTCAGGCCGACATCTTTCAGCTCACACCTTCATCTTGTCAAATAGCCACCTAATCAAGTAGTATTTGGTTATATATATTGTCTTACTCTGTGGTGATATATTTTTGTATTTCCGATTCTTTAATCCTCATTGTAAGCTTTACCCACTGCCAGCACTGATTTCATTTTACATTTGCCAACTTTTGTCTTCTGTAATAGCCGCTTCCACAAGGATAATGGATTATGAGATTTGAACCACAGTGAGATGAATTCTCCAGGGAATAAATATAACAAAATTTGAAAGTCTGAGCAGGAGAGTTTGAAGAAACAAAATGTAAAACTTAATATCGTTAAGTCATATCATCTACTGAATGAAGTCCTGATTTCACCAGGTACTTTATTGTTATAGTAGGGGAGAACTGTTAGGAATACCAGAACCTGATACCTAGGAACCACCCTAAGTAGGGTAACCCCACTTGGAATCGGAATCTCTGGTCCCCAACATGCCACTCAGGCTCCCTTACAGAGCCTGCGTATCATCACATATATCAATCTTAGTTGCGTCCTGTGACTACATTACCACAGAATTGAAGGTATTAGAATAACACCGTATACGTTGCCGTCTGTCCGACCGGATCCTGTTTGCAAGGTATATGAGAGGGGACCTTTGGCTAGGCCTGAAAAGTGGAACGGAGTAATTCCGTCAACGACTCAGAAAGTTACTAGGCTTCAAAGGTATGAGAACTTTGGCATGGGCGGTAAGTAACGGGACGATTTCGCATAATGAGATCGTATCAAATAGTAAAGGATCTCTACTAGAGACCGATACAATCGCATATACCAGAAGAGTCTAGAACTCCAAAAGATACTACCAAAGAAGCCAACGAACTTCACGGAGTGTTGCAACTGGGTTTCGGAATACGTTGTAATCATAGGGTAATTCTCAGCTACTACGATGGTTACTGAAACCTACTACCCAGAGAGCAACCAAAGGTTACCGACCCAGGGATTAATTACCAGTCTAGTGGAGTGGCTTCCTGCAAGTGAATAGGAAGTCATCCAAAGAAAATGTATTAGTTGGGTATGGAGTTACAAAGGGTTGGAATCAAATGACCTATGATGGTTGTAATGACAACCACCTTTGCAGATATAGCCGTGGATAAGACTGATCATTTTATCAATGGCGAAGACAATTGGAGCCAACTCAGTTCAACTTAAGAACTAGGCTATAAGTCTAAAGACTCTGCTAATCGGGATATTACTATTGGGGACAGTACGTTTCCTAAGAAGAAATATCGTAATTACCGAAGAGAGTGTGATGGTTTTCAGGGTCCACAGGTGTTCACACCTTGGAAGAAAACTCGACGTTGCGAATTACGATTGAAGAAGTACATAGCTGTATGATAAATAGATGTAGTCCGTGAACACTCAGATGCGGAATATAAATATCGAAGTACCTCCCAAGCTTTAGACATCATCAAGCAACGGAGAAGAGACCTTAACAATATAATATTGTTTTTACGATTCTACCTACTTTACTTTACTTCACTCCTAGTAGTCATAAACAAAATGAGCCAAGTTCGAGCCTTCCTAGACAATCTCAGTCTACACAAACGAATCTCGATTGGCCTAGACAATCTTCAAGTCTATCAAGTTGTCTCCGCCTAACAGTATATTGTTAAATCTCCTTGTTACCAAGGCTCTCTAATCGGTTACCACTTGCATGGGTTCCATTCACACTTTCAGTAAAGTCATTGATACTACTGTCGGCCTAGATACCCTTGAAGAACTATTCCGAACTAATTCAATTTTCGAACCACCGACTAAGGTTCACTGACCATCTATCGGTCAAGTATTTTCTAATCAATTTTGAGCTTCCAGAAGTACCATTTCTGTTACAAGAAGCTCCTTCGTGGTATACCGATCTCAACCTAGTTCCTACGGAGGAACAATTTCAAAGAATATACGAAACCTGGTACGGACCAGAATTCAGTTGGAAACCCTTCCTTGACTCGGATACCAGTGAGGAAAGCTCTCTTAGCAGCAGATTCTCTGCTACGATACCTCTAGTGTGGAGACTCGGAACTCATCCGAACTCCCATTAAGATTTATCCCCTCCTACCGCATGACGAAGCCAGGACACCAAGTATCTCGCCCCATATTCTACTTAAACGGAAACCTCATAGTACTCGGGCTTCATAGCCCTCTAACGAGAAAAGGAAGCTCGCAAATGAGCAAGAGAGATGGCTTAACCTCCTAAGCAGATCCTGCCAGGAGAACCAATGGATACCTCGGAAGATGATCATTCTATAAGTTTCAGTCATTCCTCCTCTCTTCCTCCCGCTCTTCGGAAAACTATTGGAGGACAAGAGGGCAGGGCTCACAGTATCCCTCCGTCCTCAAGAGCCCCTTCTCCCGCTTCACGATCTACCACACCACGTCCAAATACCCATGCAGCAGACTGTGCAAGACTTGCTGCTAGGGTAGGAATTGTCATAGGCCAAATCCGACAAGATATATCAACTAGTATTGATACTCTCTATATTGCCTTTGACACGCTATCAGCAGATTCTCAAGCCAATGAACAAGGACTGATAGCCGTCCAGCAACGATTGTTGGAAGGACAAGATATACATGATAATGACATTGCTATTATGTTACGTCAGTATACAATGGTACAAGCAAATGTCCGAGAGATTCAAGAAAGGATCAACAGGGAGATTGCGGCCAAATTGGCCACACAAGATGAACAACAAGAGCACTACGAAGGGGTAACCACCCAACTGCAGTGAGAAGCTCTAGAACGAGACCTCACCCTGGAACGTGCTTTCCAAGAGTTCAGAGCACAACAGACCCAGCAAAATACCACGATGAGAACCTTGATATCCAATTTGGACGCAAGGCAAGAAAGGGACTCAGAACGGTATAGCGACTTTACCCGTACCATCCAGAAGGATCAAGCCCACATATCCGATACCCTATCACTAGTTCTTAACAAGCTTAAGGCACTAGATAGCGGACAACCAGGTGGTCGGCATGCTATATTGGAATCAGTCCCAGAAGAATGGGAAGAAACTGCAGAACGGGGGGAACCTGAGGAAATCCCTCCTCGAGACAAAGGGAAACAGAGAGAAGGAGAACCTCCAACCTTTTTAATACCGGGCAGCGACCCGGACGATGGAAGTGGTGATGGAGATGACGATAGAAATGGAGGAAAACGTGGAGGAGGACCATCCAGATTCAAACGGGGAATAACCCCTGAACAGTGTGGAACAGCTAATGTACTTGCAGAAGCATTGGCTCAAACAGTTAAATGACCGGCAGACCTGCCCCCATTTTTTGAAGTAAAGACCAGTCAATGCATTTACCATTGGTTAACCCAATGTGTAGACTACTTCGAACAAAACCCAAGAATCTGAGATGATGATCGAGAATGCATCATTTACGCTTTGGGAAGGACAAAAGGTGATCAGGTCAGTCCAATAGCTGTATGGTACCGACGCGCAATGGATGGTCTCCGAGGAGAAGAACAAGACCCGGAACTATCTTCCTAGACTCACTTTGAGCACGAATTCACTAGTCGGTACGCCCCTCTCGAAGAAGGACGAAAGGCCATACAGGATATGGAATCTGTGGAGTACAAAAATGATATTCAGACCTTTATGGGGAAAATGCATAATCTGAATCTCCACGCCCAATTAACTGGACCAGCCTGGTGAATGGCATGTGATAGGAAGCTGCCCTCCAAGATTAGGTGGCGACTCTCTTTGAACAAGTACGATACCGATACCGAATGGGAAAAGGCAGTCCGGGAAGCAGGAAGGGATGAGGAGGAACAACAGGAACGGGACTACCTGGACCGAGACAAATCAAAACTCGTAAGGACGTCTTCAGACTAGAAACCCAAGGACAAAAATTCAACCAAAGGAAAAAAGGGAGAAACCCTTCATAAAGGGAGGTGGTCCCTCTAAGAAAAGGAAACGGGGGCCAAAACCCAAAAAACCAGTAAAGAAATCTACTGGAACTACGAAGTTAACACACACAAACTTCAAAACTGCCCATTAAGGAATCCCTCAGTCAACTATCGATGAAAGAAAGCGGCAGGGCAATTGTACTCGTTGTGGTAAGAAAAACCATGACTACAAAACCTGCTGGGGACAAATTCAGGTATCTAGAACAAGAGCAGATGACCGCCCATTCAAGACACTAAGGCCTAGAAGGGTGGCAACAGTTAACCGTCCCAGAAAGATTTCTGCCGTCTAAGTTCCAAGGGGTAATAAACTCTGGGAACTAGACGAGGATGAAGAGATGACTTAAGTCATCTCAATGGTACCGACAACTACGGTGTTCGGGTAGTCTAGAAGAGACATACTCTCTAGGAATCGAAATCAACAGCAAATTAAGGGGATATCGAAGCGAAGAAAATGACCTGCGATCATGACCTGAGTGGGAGTACATGCGTCCTTCTTGCTGCAAGGACAAGGGGATTAATAAAGAGCAATGTACGCATTGGCGGCGCCTCTATACTTCCCAAGGGAGTGGCACAAGCTAGGCCTAATGACCTAACGCATGACCGTTAGGGTAGTCAGGTACGTGACCTGGATACTGAATGGTCTCTGATAAGGACTAAAACCTGAACAGGAAACAGACAGCATCAAGGGTTCTGGAGGAAGCGACAGTAGGGCTAAGATGAAGGATCTAGAGGATAAGCGAAGCACATCTTCGATCTACACGAGAAATAGGTACAAGAGCTCTAGACCTTGCCTTTAGTTACTGCTTCTTAGGTGCCGTGCTGGTACCGAATGGAACTCGATAAAGTGAGGACACTGTCCACGGTTAAGCGAGGGTGGAGAATAAGCCCGGGAAGGTTTTCAAAGAGACAGTCAACCAGCCCTACACACCCGGCTTGTGTTTCCATGATATCTGGACGATGGCAGAGACTCCCTAGATTGGTTCCACAGGAAGTATAAGTAGAAGGTATGGAACCCCTGGGCAGGGTGTACAGACCGCTAGTAGTGGGCTGCCCGATATACCAACAGGAAACAAGTTTGTCTGAGGAGACCTAAATGGTCGAAACTGCGTGGGCGTGGTAACAAACATCCCAGTTGTTATCAATCCTCAGACATGTCGAAACGATAAAACAACGATTCGTTAGCTTACCCAACAAGACGCGCTTTTAGCGCACCAAAACCTACAAGATATGAGTGTCCTGAGGGACATGCTTACATTTACGTTATAAACCCGAATCGTCACCGCTACAAAATGCGAGTACTATTAGATTCAGGATCCAATGTGTTCCTAATCAACAAAGAACTTGTAAAAGAATTAAAAATCCCATTCACAGAGAGAATGAATCCGGTCAACATTTAGGGCTTTGATGGAGTATCAACTCCATCGGGAGGAAAGTTCTACACACACCCTATTTGGCTTAAAATAGGACGAAATAAACACATGTCTGAAGTTGGGTGCGAAATCGCAGCAGCGGGCAATTACAGGATGATAATCCCTTTCGGGTAGTGGCATTCAGAGCACCTCCTATCCAACATTGGAGAACCTACAAAATGGGAATTTTGGGACTCTAAATGCAAGAACTGCGTGGAAGAAGAGAATGAAGGAATTGTGGACATGTTCGAATACGATGAAACTGTCGCCTGGAATGAGAACGTGATCCAAATAGGAAAAATCGGAGTGGCAGAAGATCCTAATGATATCAACTTCGATTCCATTCCAAAACACTACTGGAAATTCAAAAACCTATTTCTCCCACAAACGGCGGCAAAGTTAGCCCCTAGAAGAACCTTCGAGCAAGAAATTAAATTAGTTGAGGGAGCGAAACCCTCTTGGGGATCCATTTATCCTATATCCGATAAACAAGTTAAGTTGTTACGAGAATACCTCGATGATATGTTATGACAAGGAAAGATCACAAAGAGCCAATCGCCTTTTGGTACCCCAATTCTCTTTACACCAAAGGTAAATGGAAGACTACGACTAGTAGTACACTACCAAAACCTGAACAAGATAACCATCTTGAATAAATACCCACTACCATTAATGTCGGAATTACGTGATCGCATGGCAGGAGCTAGCATCTTTTCCAAAATTGATTTAAGGGACGGCTAGAATCTCATCTGATTCAAAGAAGGTGATGAATGGAACACGGCTTTCCGATCGCGCTATAGGCATTACGAGTATAAGGTGATGCCTTTCGGATTAGCCAATGCTCCAGCCACATTTCAGGACATGATGAATCAGGTCCATCGGGAACATCTAGATCAGGGAGTCGTATGTTCTTTGGACGACATTCTCATTTATTCCAAAAATGAAAAGGAACATATTGAGCTAGTAATAAAAGTATTACAACGATTAACCGATTTCCAACTCGTGATATCAATAAAGAAATCTTTCTTCCATGTTAAAAAGGTGGAATTCTCAGGCTACATGATAGCCGTTGATGGGGTATCCATGAGTACCTGAAAGGTGGATTCAGTGTTAAACTGGAAATCACCTACATCAGTTAAAGAAGTACAAATATTTCAAGGATTTGCTAATTTCTACTGACGTTTTATAGAAAACTTCTCTAAAATTTGTGCTCCTATTACGGAAACATTGAAAGGCGATCTAAAGAAGTTCCGGTGGGGCCCGGAACAGGAAAGGGCCTTCCAGGAGCTTAAAAGAAGATTTACTTTGGCCCCAATCTTGCACCATTTCTTCCCAGAGAGAGAAACAGTGGTGGAAACAGATGCTAGCGACTTTGCCTTGGGCTGTATCCTATCCCGGTTTGTGGAAAAAAGACTACATCCTGTAGCTTTTCATTCCCGCGAGCTGAATTCTGCAGAGCGAAATTATGAGATTAACGACAAAGAGCTACTGGCAATATTGGAAGCTTTCGAAGAATGGCGCCAATACCTGGTTGGAACTGAGAAACCTATAACAGTGTATACCGATCACCAAAACCTTCAATATTTCCTCACCTCAAAGGCCTGGAGCGGACGCCAAATCCGTTGGATGCAGAAGTTAGTAGATTACAACTTCAGAATTGTTTACAGCCCAGGAACAAGAGGGGGAAAACCTGATGCACTCAGTCGACGGCCGGAGTACCATTCTGAGAAGCGAGCTGTATATCGTGAACAGGCAATATTGAAACGCAAACATTTCCAAATTGGTTCAGCAACAAGAACTGCGAAAAGGGAAATTCAAATATGCTTAATAGCGGGCAGCAAAACGAATGATACAAGCATAGGTGATATACAGGAAACTCCTAACTGGAACAACTCAGACTCGGTAATTCGAGTAAAACGGTTAAATACCAGGGCAAGATTGCCACCTAAAGGCTCAATAATGGCAGCAGGCCATGATCTTTACACAATACAGGAAAACACAGTCCGAGCACGAGGACAATTAGTTGTTGGAACTGGTATTGCAATTGGTATACCAACTGGAACGTATGGAAGAATTGCGCCTAGAAGCGGACTCGCAGTCAAAAGTGGTATCTCCACCGGTGCTGGCGTAATCGATGCAGATTATACCGGTGAACTCAAGGTACTGCTATTCAACCACCGAGATGCAGACTGTCACATCAAGGCCGGGTATCGAATCGCCCAACTGGTGATAAAAAAAATTAATACAGCAGAGATGATAGAAATATAGAACCGAGAGAATACTGAAAGAGGTACATCGGGATTTGGCAGTACAGACATCGCAACAAGGGCTATTACTATCCGAGAATTAGAACTGGTAGTTACCCAACTACATGCGTCAATAAACCAAAATATACATCACATAGTTGGGGAGTGGAAAGGCTGAGACAACCGTATAAACT
>NW_003298799.1:111293-126333 GCF_000151645.1 Tuber melanosporum | reverse complement strand
TCAAATCATAGTAGTTGTTGACCAATTCACAAAGATGGCTCACTTCGTCAGATTGGAAGGAACAACTACAGCAAAAGATGTGGCAACAGCCTTTACGAAGGAAATATGGAAGCTACATGGCTTACCAACAGAAATTGTCTCAGACATGCATTCAAAGTTTGCAGGAGAATTCTGAGAATCCCTATGCAAAACACTTAATATAAAAAGAAGGATGTCTACAGCATACCATCCTCAAACAGATGGACAAAATGAGCGAACCAACCAAGTGCTGGAAGGTTACCTGCAAAGCTTTGTCAACTATGATCAGGATGACTAGTACTAACTGTTACCTCTAGCCAAACAGGCTTACAACAACTCGGTAACCAGTGCACACGGGATGACACCATTCTACGCAAACTACGGATTCCACCCACAAACCGAATGGATGAAGGAACGTGAGGTGCAAAATCCAGGAGCCACACTATATGCAAACTGGATAAAAACGATTCACGAGCAAGCAAGAGAGTCGCTCCAACAGATACGAGAAGTTATAGCCAAATACTACGATAGGAAGGCCAAGGAGGAACCTGACTTTAAAATTGGCGATAAAGTAATGTTAAACGCAAAGAGCATTTGTACACGCCGAAAGTCAAAGAAACTCAGTCCGAAATTATATGGACCATTCGTGATCTTGGAGAAACGAGGAAACCGCACCTGCAAACTCAATATCTCGGACCGATGGAACATACACCCAGTATTCCACGTATCTCTATTAGATCCCTACAGAGAGGCGGTGCGCGCGAACCGACAACAACCTCCCCGAGAGACCAAGGATATTGAGGGCGACTTACAATAGGAAATAGAGAAAATTGTAAGAAGCGAGTTACGCTCTTACAGAAAGAGAGTACGCAGTCACTATCAAGAGGTACGCGAACTATGGTACTTTGTTAAATGGCAAGGATGTTCTGAAGATGAGAACACCTGGGAGCGTGCCACTAGTATGGATAATGCGAGGGAAATGATGAATGAATTTCACCGTGATAATCCGGAAATGCCAAGGTGGGCAGAGGAAGGACGATAAGAGAAAGGTTTTCCTACCGTGGCCAAGCAAATACGGAAGGTTTTTTACCCTACTCTCATTGGGTCTGAAAGGAAGTTACCGGTTAAATTATGTTTATTTTTATTTTTTTATTTTTTTATGTACCAAAAGGCATTTGGGGCGAAGCCTTGAGAGGAGGGAGCTCATGTTAGGAATACCAGAACCCGATACCTAGGAACCACCCTAAGTAGGGTAACCCCACTTGGAATCGGAATCTCTGGTCCCCAACACCCCCCTCAGGCTCCCTTACCGAGCCCGCACGTCATCACATATATCAATCTCAGTTGCGTCCTGTGACTACATTACCACAGAATTGAAGGTATTAGAAAAACACCGTATATGTCGCCGCCGTCCGTCCGACTGGGTCCTGTTCGCAGGATATATGGGAGGGGACCTTCGGCTAGGCCTGGGAGGTGGAACGGAGTAATTCCGTTAACTACTCAGAGAGTTACTAGGCTTCAAAAGTATGAGACCTGTGGCATATGCCGTAAGTAACTGGACGATTTCGCATAATAAGATGGTATCAAATAGTAAAGGATCTCTACTAGAGACCGATACAATCACATACACCAGAAGAGTCTAGAACTCCAAAAGACACTATCAAAGAAGCCAACAAACTTCATGGAGTGTTGCAACTGGGTTTCGGAACACGTTGTAATCATGGGGTGATTCTCAAATACTACGATAGTTACTGAAACCTACTACCCAGAGAGCAACCAAAGGTTGCCGACCGAGGAATTAATTACCAGTCTAGTGGAGTGGCTTCCTGCGAGTAAAGAGGAAGTCATCCAAAGAAAATCTATTGGTTGGATATAGAGTTACAAAGGGTTGGAATCAAATGACCTATGATGGTTGTAATGACAACCACCTTTGCAGATATAGCCGTGGATAAGACTGATCATTTTATCAATGGCGAAGACAATTGGAGCCAACTCAGTTCAACTTAAGAACTAGGCTATAAGTCTAAAGACTCTGCTAATCGGGATATTACTATTGGGGACAGTACGTTTCCTAAGAAGAAATATCGTAATTACCGAAGAGAGTGTGATGGTTTTCAGGGTCCACAGATGTTTGCATCTTGGAAGAAAACTCGACGTTGCGAATTACAATTGAAGAAGTACATAGCTGTATGATAAATAGATGTAGTCCGTGAACACTCAGACGCAGAATATAAATATCGAAGTGCCTCCCAAGCTTTAGACATCATCAAGCAATGGAGAAGAGACCTTAACAATATAATGTTTTTACAATTCTACCTACTTTACTTTACTTCGCTCCTAGTAGTCATAAACAAAACGAGCCAAGTTTCAGGCTTATTAGACAATCTCCGTCTACACAAATGAATCTCGATTGGCCTAGACAATCTTGAACTCTATCAAGTTGTCTCCGCCTAACAAGAACTTGCATATACTCAAGTAGATTTCATATACTGTCAGTTGCTCCCAATCACTACTCTTTGTTAGCAAGTACCCAACTTCCTTGACCTGTCTAGCTAACCTCTATGGGCTAGATCGAAGATCTTCCATAGAGAACTAGACTACTATATGGTTTGCTAACATCCAGCTTGCAGCAGCGATTTTGCTGCTGTATCTACAATGCAACTGTAGGAGTAAAAGCTCATCTTGTTGCAGACATATTAGTAGCCACTTATCATGCCTGAGTGGATGCAATACCAATTACATGCCTCTCTACCCAAATACAGTTAGTTTTCTTCAAGTATCCACAGTCTCCAAACATCTATCCAGTTCTACTCTATTCTATATCATTACAGATGATGGCCATTTAGCTCTCCTAATAGACTCCTTCGAGGTTTACTACCTATAGTCGTTACCTACAATCAACCCTCCTAGAGGTAGATCTCATCATGATCTGAGATTAGTGGCTGGATGTTTTTAATAATTCTTTAATACTATTACACTTGCAGGGTAACGAACTTCAGTTACCTCACCTATAGGTCTCCAGTAACTACACATACTACATCTAACTGCCAAGTGATCTTACTCCGTCACGTCTGGTCAGTTTTACACAAAGCCACCTGGAGACTATTCTCCAGGCTCTCCTCCGCCCACTGATATATCCTGTAGACAGCTTCCAGTCAACAGTACAGCTTGAGTGCCTACAGTGTTACAGGAGTGTCTCGACTTGTAGACTTTTACTATACTTATAGCAACTCTCCATGCTGTCACCTATGATACTAGGGACTTATAGAGATGCCTGAGGGGGGTGTTAGCCACTACACCACTGGGTTACAGCTTGTTCAGAGCTCAATTAACTTGGCAAAAGTAATCTGCACAACCCATCATTTGAACATCTTATGTTATTTTACCTGACAAACAATCTAGTAACTTCTTCTGAAGTCCTGTATAACAGGTTATTTTCAAAGTATGGCAACTTGGCTCTATATTAAGGTAATCCAGGGCCCAAGGCAGGGTAACTCTAGTCTAAAGGTAGGGCAAATCTACCAAGACACACCCTCATGCAATCGAGGGTAACTCACAAATTAACTGTTTGCGTTATCCTATCTAGCAAGGCAACCATCACTCCATAATAAGCATATATGTATTGAGTAGTCTAATCAGATGTTTGCAATCAGATCTATTCGAGTCACCAATCTGATGATCAGATATGCCGTGCTCACCTGTACCTTCGTAGCATTTTTTATTACAACAAGATTTTACCAGTTCTCTTTCAGACCTTTAATATTCACAATAAACTTGAGTGTAAATTGAGGAGATGCTAGTCATACATGTACGGCCAGTCCTCAGAACAATTCGTGAAATAAGTCTTGCCTTAGTCAGCTATCTTGTTAAAAATGCCACATTGCTAAGTTGACCTTGGTGACTGGGAAAGTAAACAGTATCATTTAGCTACCCATGAAGCTGCCCATGAAGCTGCTCCAAATTATAACACAAAATAAACACAACCTGCTCCTCAAATGTGTTTTTTTTAAATCATGGTTTACTGGTCTGAATATGTAAATTCACCTGCACTAAAGAAAAAAGCGAATACCTAAAACCCTGGAAAGAGAGTTAACTAATATTGAGAAAGGAATGGTAATTGCCTGATTCTACTACTTTCGCAATATTGCTTTTGTTGCTTAAGTTATTGGCGGGCCTTGAACAACAATTAAAAGCTTTGTTGCCTGTGCATGTAAGCTCTAATCTCTGGATAACTATCCTTGTCCTGGTTGCACCCCTTCTTTCAGCCATCAGCTTTATTGCACAAGTGTGTAGACAGCTAAAACCAACTGGAAAATGACCAGGTCCATCTTCAGGGATAAATATTCACCTGGCATTTCTCTTTCTACTGGTAATTTCCCCTAGTAACAGTACTACAATGGGTAATAGACTATGATTGGCTAATTAATATTAACAAAAATAGTGGATAGAGTACTCAGAAAGGCCAATATCATAAAATCGCTTGCTAAATCAAGGCCTAGGCTCAAACCTGAGTATGTGGCTAAGAGATTGAGATGGGCTACAATTCATAAGGATCGGACAGTGGAGGATTTTGAAGTAGTAATTTGGTGTGATGAGTGTAGTGTGGAGCAATCTAAGAATCTAAGGCAGCAATAAGTATTCAGAGAACCTGGAGAGAAGTGACAAACTGATTGTATTCATCCAAAGGAGAAGGATAAGGGAATTTCGCTTATTGTTTAGAGGTGCGTTTGGGTAAGAGAAAAGGTTCTTTAGTTTATATTACTTAAAATATAAATAAGACTAGGCATGTTAGGCTTTTAAGAAGGCATATTTGTCCTGTTATTCATCAAATAATCTCTTTTAGCATGCAAGATATTTTGTTTTAGCAAGACAATTCTCCTGTTCACTAGGCTTCTAGTGTTATGAATTGGTTGAAGCAAAACTCTATTCAAGTGGAGGAGTATCCCCCTTATTCCCTTGATTTAAATCCTATTGAGCATGCATGGGCTGAGTTTAAAAAGTGGTTGTACCAGCGGTATCCCAGGATTGCAGAGATCCCAAGAGGAAAGGAAGCTGTTAAGCAAAGGTTGGTACATATATTACCATTATTTTGGGAAATATTTTTTGAGGAATTTTTTGAGAAGTTGTGGAAATCAATGCCGGATAGGGTAACTGCAGTTCTGGAAGTAAGGAGAGGTTATACAAAGTACAAGACATTGTTATTTCTATTTCTATTATTATATTTTAATATATTTATAGTCATTAGGATAATATTGATCGGTCACTGATTCATAGACTTGTTTGTCCATGTAAGCACATGCTGGAAATGTAACTTCACTACTGTTACCCCACCACAGCATTCTATAATGCAATTACTAATTAAATGTGCCTCGGATTACAAATACCTCTGACGACTTACTGTACTTAGCAGTTAATCAGATCTGCAAAATTAGCTTGATCACATAGGATGATCTGATAATCATATATCACCTGATCACATTTACCTCTGTAGGATTTTCCATCACAACTGGATTTTGCTAGTGACATGCCTAGATGCCCAGCTAAAATGTGAAATTTTCTCTCACCTTTATGGTAAACTATTTCTTTCTATTTACTCTTCACAACAATCACTTTCACCACTATGACTTTACATACCATCAACTAAAACAACAACTCAACTGTTGAATATTCTCCTTCAGGCCTCTCATAACTTATTTCAGCACTTTGTTAGTGATGCCACGATGTATTTATTGTAGAAGAGATTATGAAGATACAGCATTTGACTGTAACTGTCAAGGTAGTTTTTATGAAACCTGTCAGCAGCGCTTAGTGAGTTATCCTTTTTGTATACTCAAGTTTGATATTATTAAAACCTATTCTAATATTATCTATTGTAAAAATAGAAAAGAAAGACAAGAATCAAAGCTGCTGGAAGAGCTGGGAGAGGAAATTCACTCCAACAAGATGAGAATTCAGAAGGTATATATTATTATATCATTCATTATTGTAACCAAGAGGTTATATAGCTAAATATGAGTGAAGTAGACTGGGATCGGGCTGCAATGGAAGGAGAAGGAGTAGTGCTAAGAAGAGATCAAGGTGGTAAGTTACTAGCTTGTGAAATGTGAGGAATACATCTAACCAGCAGAAAAGCACCTGCGAACTGCATAGCAGGGGGGAAAATAGGAGTGGCACTGAGACAGGATATAGCAGGTATGTTTACTTTAAAAATAATTTTGAAAAATATTCTGACAGTATGAAAAGTGGCAGGCACTCAAGCAGTAAAAGGAGAAGAAGGGGTAGCACTGAGGAAAATCCCAGAAGGTCAGACAATTATCAATTTTGTACAGAGAAATAAGCTAAGAATAGGTAAAGTGCAAGGCACTGTAGCAGCAATGGGAGGGAAAGTGGTTGTGCTGAGGGAGACCTGTGGAGGTTTATTTTCTTTTGTACTTTATTAAGAATATTTTCTAACAGTGATAATGGTACCTGTCAATGCAGAGTTGAGAAGGGGATGTAGGCACTATCAGAGAGAGCAGGAGGTAGCTGAGTTTGACCTCATTGGTGGGGAGATATTCCATAGAATGTGCAGGATGTATCTTGAGGTCTTGGATATCATTGGGGAAATTGTATTATGAGAGTGAAACTAACCAGTGATGGTGATAGAGGCAGAGGTTCAGGGGACAGGTGGTGTACTGGCAGCAGTACCAGCTGTCAATATAGAGCTGGATCCCTTAGCACCTGGTCCAGTAAGAGGAGAGAGATCATCTTGACTATTGTTATTCTTTCTAAACCAGTGTATTAGGAGGACAGGCCATGATTTGAGGAGGATGGATATAAGGTGTACTAGCTGCATAGCTATGCAGTGGACTGCGTAGCTAACAGACAAAAAGAAACTGCAAGGTGGACAGGCCAGCTACTAGTCCAGCTATAAGCATGGCAAGGTGCAGGTTGAATGACTACCCCCACTTCCAGAGCTCCTCAATGCCTTGATAAAATTTAGGTACTACTTAGGCAAAGGGATTCCAAGAGAGACTAAGGAGATGGAACTTAATCTTTGCCTTTACCAGCATCCTATTCAACCAGGATAGTTGGACAAGTGAGATTAGAGGCTTCTTCCAGCTCTTCTTAATTCATGGAGGACTGTATCATAGACAGGGACTACTGGTACCTGCAGGAGGACCCAGGATGCTCGCTTTTCCCAAGTCTACCTCTATAATCCAGTAGAGCCAGCAAGAGAATGATCTGCCCTTGCCCCTGAGCTGAACTCTGATCTCATTCAGTCCTTGACTCAGATACTACAGGTGTTTAATCCTCTTATTAGCCTGTATCTGAAAGCCGTGAAAAGGTGTGCAGAGATTGGTAAGTAAGAGGGCAATTGTCACCTTATTCTCAATCCACTACTAAACCTGAGTGTGGAAAGAGGTACCGATCACTGATGAGAGAACCTACTAGTAGCAGATAAAGTTTCTACGATTCCTCTTGAGGAATTTGGACGGGAAGGTTTCTGGGATATTGTTCTGGTAAGAATAGTAAATGGGAAAGTTGTGGTAAACTCTTTTGCACTTATCAACCCCAATCACATCTTGTACCTACCTCTCCACTATGTTCTCTACTTCCCATATGGAGAACATGGATACTATTAAGGTAGGAGGTGACATGGTTCAGAGGATGAAAAGATGGAATGGCACATATTCTACAGGTTCTATCTGGGTCCCAGAGTTGATAAACCTACTACTTTCTTCATTGCGTACAAGTTATTTCAACACTTTATTGTAGATACATGAGTCATCTGTAATTAGAACAAGCTAGGTTTGATCCACTCTCACCAGGCTAATATCAGTACTAAATTATACTCTAGACTCACAGATCTGCTAGAAGCTAGTAAAGAGAACTTGATAGAAGTGAGAAAAAGAGTAGTGCTACTGTTCAGCTATGTAGGAGGAGAGAGGTTTATACAGAAGCTATATCAAAACAGCATAGCTATTGTATGTTGCTTTGCCAAGCCTTTACCCTTCATAACCTTTACTGCTAACCCCAAGTGGGAGGAGATAACACACAGGTTAGTAACTCACCAGATAGCAGCTGACTTACCAGTCCTACTCGCATGTGTATTTCATCTTAAGGTATGAAATCTGCTTGACCAAATCCACTACAAGGTAGTCTTTAGACCTGAGTTGGGTTGGGTCTGAACAATTGAGTACCAGAAGTGGGGCCTCCCAGATCTACACCTCCTAGTAGTTCTGTTGACTGACCACTAGTTCCTGACTGTAGCAAATATCTATCGCTTCATCAGTGCAGACATTCCTACTGAGAATAATGTGATAGATTGGAAGCTACATGTTATCATTCAGAGTACAATGGTGCATGCTTATTGTGCAGGTGGTAATGGCCAGGCCCAATGTATGCAGGAGCTTAATCCACTTACCACCAGGATATACCATAATGGCTATCCATGACAGTTCCTGTCAGAGAATATTATCGCAGAGAATGGATATCCACTCTATCGTAGGAGGAATACTAGGCTGTCATTTACATTGCCAGTGACAACAAGTGTAGGGTATATTATGGCCGCTATTAGCAACAGAAGGGGAGTTTCCTACAGTCTCTATTTCTTCTTAGGCTATTAGGCACATATCATTGTTAAGATGTACAGGTCTGTTCAAGCAGTCAAGTACATTTAGAAGTAAAGAAACAAGGGTGGAGATTGTGCCACTACCATCCTGGACTCAGAATACAATGAGGTAAAGAATCAAGTCCATGGTCACTATATCGGTCCAGTGGAGATGGTATAGTAACTGCTTTGGAGTTCCATACTCATCAAGAACTCTGGTCAGTCATGACACTCACCCTTTATATTTCCGGCCAGTATGCAGTCTACTTTAGAGAACAGGAGGTGACAGATGAGTTCAGGGATCATTTGAATCTGTCAGTGACCACCCTCCTGGCCTTCTTTAAGTATAACTGTGAGAATGAAGATAAGAGACAGTATTTTTACTAAGAATTCACTGAGTACTACATTTACATACAGGAGAAGCAGTAGTAAACAAGGTATCCACAATTTTCCTTTGTTAGTATGTGGTCTATGAGCCAACCCAATGGAGAAGGTTATTATCTGCACTTACATCTGACAGTTGTATGTAGTGCGAAGGGTTTTGAAGACATGTAGATAGTTGATAGAATAGTATACTGTACCTTTAAGGATGCCTGCATCATCTTAAGGCTACTGGAAAATGATAGTGAGTTGATTGCCATATTTAGAAATGCTCATGAGTTCATGACAGGTAGAGCTTTCTAGCACCTGTTTGCTCTTACCCTAGAGCACATAATACTTATCAATCTACTCGATATCTGGAAGGTGTTCAGGGAGGGCTTCGGGGAACATTTGACCTACCTACGCATTACAAGTAAGGTCAGCGTGCTAGCTGGTAAGCCGGATATGGAGGTAAGTCTTGCTGATGACTATGGACTATACCTTATTCAGGAGTTCTTGAATGAATATGGCAGGTTCTTAGTCAAGTTTGGCCAGCCATAACCTGCACTGAATTGGAGGTAGAGAGAGATTAAGGAGGAGGAAAAAGCAAGGATGAGGGAAAAGATGGGTTAGGACATGGTACAGGAGTGGAATTTGTTTGACTCAATGTGGGAGAGGTTGAATGAGGAGCAGGTTGCTTGCTTCAAAGTAATTGTTACTGTAGTAGGGAGTTAAGAGGAGGATGCATAGTAACAGAAGCCCTCTAATACCTTCTTCCTTCATGGCCCAGCAGATACAGGTAAGATCTTTCTCTACAACAGTTTATTCAGTCATTTCTGAGGCTGAGAAAAGTAAGTCCTGTATGTCGAGTCTTTCAGAATAGTGGGACAGCTACTTCTTGGTAGCCAGACTGCTCATTCAAAGTTCAAGATTCCTCTTTCGAATAACACAAATGCTATTTGTAATATCACTTGAGATTCCTATCTTGTGGAATTCGAATGCAGAACCTCTCTTATCATGTGGGATGAGATTTCCATACAGCATAAGGTGTGCTATGAGTCAGTCAATAGAACTTTCAATGATGATTGCAACTCTGGTGATGAGCAGTTATTTAGTGGTATTCCTATATTACTTGGCAGTGACTTTGCCCACATCTTGCTAGTTATTTGCCATGGTACCAGACAGTCTACTACATTGGCCTCAATTCATCAGTTTAATCTGGACTCATTTATACATCTTGAAACTCAAGACAAGCATACAGATTGTTGCAAGTGAGGTCAACCATGAATTTCTCACCTTTCTGTGAGATATGCTCACCAATCTACTCCTGCCTGGCAGTATTCAACTGCCTTCTTACATTGATCAGGATGTTTATAGTTGATCAATTTTGTTATCATCTGTATCCACAGTCATTAATGAATTAGGCTGTAACAATACACAGCACTCTTGCAGGCAGAGCCATTCTTGCCCTACATAATGAGACTGTGAACAATTTCAATGATATACTGCAGGAAAAGATATCTGGTGAGGAGTACAGATTTAGGGCTGTCAACCATATCAATATGACTGAGGATGCTGTAGATGCAGAGCCCTTTGCGGTAGAGTATTTGTACAGTATTAGCCTGGCATCTATTTTACACTTCTGCCTCAGACTCAAGATTGGAGCACCACTTATTCTGCTCTATAATCTAAGTCCTAGGAAGGGCTTGTAAAATCATACCAAAATGCGAGTGCCGAGAATCCAGTGAACATGCTTGCAGGTAGCCATTCTTTGAGAAAGGTTGGATGGTATGATCCGTCTCCTTCTATGCATTAAGCTTACTATGACAGATGAGGATCTCCTATTTATCCTGGAGTATACTCAGTTCCCAGTTCATCTATGTTTTGCCATCACTGTTAACAAATCCCAAGGTCAGTCTCTGGACAAGGTTGGTATTAATTTACCTACACCTTCCTTCACTCAAGGCCAACTATATGTGGCTCTCTCCAGACTCATATCGCTGGATAGACTGAATGTGTTTAGGCTTCATTATGGGGCCTCGTTTCTCTAGAGTGGGGACAAAATAACCCCGGATAATCTCATTGACTGGGAAAAAAAACCAGCCAAATTAGACTAAAACTGATGGAGCTAGAGCTATTTAAAGTTGTTAAACTTCAAAGAGTAATTACTTACTCAGTTTTGGTCCAATTTGGATAGTTTTTTTTAATTTAAAGTTAATAACCTGGTCTTGGTGCTCCGTTCATCGGAAACAGTACCCCATAGCAAACGCTAATTCTGTTGCCCTCAGAACAATCCTCTACCTAGACAGATGACATAGTGAATCATGAAATTCTTATCTAATTCCCCTCTTGTAAATCTTCTTCCATACCTGTACTATTTCCACACATATTGATCATAACACTAATTCTTTTCTATAGCAGAACTCCTGGTCCCAAATATCACACTTAGGCTTTGAATTCTCTACACCTTTACAGCTTTCACAACTATGTTTCCGCTTCGACTAGTAATTCCTCTCATTGTTTCACTCCTGGTCAAGTTACTAATAGTTCTTCTGCTTGCTGTCTACTCTGTCTACACAGTCTGACTTTGCTCTACCATTCTAGTATGCATTTCTTACTGATTTTTATCTTTACTACACTCTTATTTACAAATTACTAACCTGCTAAACTTTGCCTCTTTACTCAAGTCTTGCTGTTTTTACTATTTCCTTTCTTTTTCTGTTTATGCCCATGTCATATTATTTGTTTTTAAACTCAATGAATGTATTCTCACAAAATCTAATTTAATAATTCATATCTCAACTATTGTACTTTGACCTATTGCTATACACTCAAGCATAGATCTAGGAGATACTAGTACCTATGTACTTCTTAGTATGGCATAGCATATCCCCCTAATGTACATAATCAATAGTACCTCTACTTTGTAAACTATAGCCTCTCACCATTCCTACTGTGGTACTCTCTTAATACTGGTATGAGCATTGGTTTAACTAACAGTCATAGTACTCCCAGGAGTCTCATTACACTTAGACTATAAGTACAGTGAGTATAAGAGGGAAATATCTTTCGCTGCAGCACAACAAGAACATTTTAAAGAGCTGTAGTACATCCAAATCTGACCACAGGTTGTCAAGTTAATCATTTTCCTAATTCTTGCTATCTAGGAGCTGACATTGTTATATGGAAAGCTAACTTGTACAACAGGCACTGCAAGTATATAGGGCATATACCATTCGATTCAGCTCAGCTAGAGCATTCTAAGGTCAGAGATTTTCATCAGGAAAGCTTACTTGGACTACAGGTGTGACAAGTGTAAAGAGAATATACCATTTGATTCAAAGTAACGAGAACATTATAATGACCTATAGTACAACAATATCTGGCTGCTGGGCATGAGCCTAATCATCGTCCTGTTAGGAATACTGGAATCCGATACTTAGGAGTCATCCTAAGTAGGATAACCTTACCAAGAATTGGAATTCCTAGTCTCCAACACTGCCCTGTGGCCCCCTGACAGGGCCTGTACATCATCATACATATCAATCTCAGTTGTGTCTTGTGACTATAATACCACAGAGATGAAAGCATCAGGATAACACAAAGTACATTGTCACTGTCTGTCCAACCGGGGCCTGTTTGCAGGATATATAGTAGAGGACCTTTGTCTAACTCTAGGAAGTAGAACGGAGTATGTCTGTCAACTACCCAGAAGACTACAAGGCTTCTAAAAAGTAAGACCTTTGGTGAAGGCCAGAGGTGACGGGATGTTTTTGCACAAAGAGATGGTATCGAATGGTAAAGGATCTCAGTGAAGGACCAATATGTTCATATCCAACCTACAATATTCAGAAGAGTCTAGAACTCTGAGGGACACTGCCATAGAAGCCATTGGACTTCATGGAGCATTGCAACTAGGTTTTGGAATACATTGTAGGTACGAGGATAACTTCCAATAATACAACAGTGATTGAAAACCAGTTACCCAAAGCAAGCAAGGGATGCTGACAGAGGAAATATTTGTCAATCCAGTGGAATAGCATTCTGCAAATTAGTAGGAAGTCTCTCTGAAGACATCTATTGGCTGAGTAAGGAGGTATGAAAGTTTAAAGTCAGGCGACCTGAAAAAAGGTAGTGATTATGAATACCTTCCCACATGCAACCCTCAAATGAAACTGATCATTTCATCAATAAAGGAGACAAATGGAGCCAACTCAGTTTGATCTGAGAACTAGGCCACAAGTCTAAAGACTCTAAGGATCGAATAACTAGTATTTGGAATAGTATGGTTCTAGGTTAGTTACATTGTAAATGTTAAAGAGGATGTGGTGATTTTCCGGGTCTCCAGATGTTTGTATCTTTCAAGAATATCCAACATTGTGAGTTATATTCAGAGAGGTATATAGTTGTATGATAAATAGCTGTAGTCTGCAAACACTCAGACATGGAATTTAAATATCCAAGTGCCTCTCAAGCTTTAGACATCATTAAGTAACAGAAAAGAGACCTTAATAATAGAATATTGTTTTACAATTCTATCTTACTTTATCAAATTTGCTTCGCTCTTGGTATTCATAAACAAAACAATTGAAATTGAGCATTCCTAGACAATCTCAGTTTACAGAAATGAATCTTGATTGACTTAGACAATTCTGAAGTCTATCAGATTGTCTCCGACTAATATTATATTCTTAGATCTCCTTATTACCAGGGTTGTCTACCTAACTACCTCCCTTTTCCTGCCCCATGATGCAGCCAGGAGATCAAGTAGCCCACCACATATTCTACTCAAACCGAAAATTCCAGAAGTGTTGGCTTTCTATCTCGCGTATGAGAAAAAGAAGCTCACAAAGAAGCATAGAAGATGTCACAACCTCCTAAGTATATTACTCCAGTGGACCCAATAGATACAACTGCAGATCACCACTGCACAACTTTCAGTCGTTGGTCCTTTCTCCCACCAGTTCTCCGAAAACTCTTTGGAGGAGGGACAGGCAAAATCTTTATTGACCCACCATGCTCTAGGGCCCCTTTTCACATTTCAAACCCTCTACATCACATCTAAACACATATGCAGAAGACCTAGTAAGATTTGTTACTAGAGTTGTAATAGTCATAGGTCAAACATAGCAGGATATTTCAACCAGTATCAATACTGATAACATTGTATTTGAAACTCTGTCAGCTGACTCATAGGCCAATGTACAAGGACAGATAGAATTTCAGTAAAGATTGTTGAAAGGACAAGACATACATGACAATAACATAGCCATTATGTTACACCACTATACAGTAGTAGATACAAATATCTGAGAAATTCAAGAAAGGATCAACCGAGACATTGCGGCTAAATTGGCAGAACAAAATAAATAACAAGAGCATTATTAGGAGGTAACCAACCAACTGCAGTGAGAAGCCCTCAAGTGAGATCTCACTCTGGAATGAGCTTTCTAGGTGTTTCGAGCACAACAGATCTAACAGAATCAAGCAATTAGAAACTTAATATCCAATCTCGCCTCCAGACAAGAAAGAGAGGTAGAAAACTGTTGTAACTTTACCTCCACTATCCAAAAGGATCAAACACAGATATCCGATACCTGATCCCTAGTGCTGGAAAAGCTTAAAGTACTAGATAATGGACAACTAAAAGGCCGGCATCCTATTTTGGAGTCAGTCCTAGAAGAATGGGAAAATACTACAGAAAGGAAGGAACCTGTAGAAATTCCTACATAAAGTAAGAGAAAGTAGAGAGCTAGAGAGTGTCCAACTCCTATAAGACCGGGCAGTGACCTGGATGGTGGGAGTGATGATGGAGATAAAGATGGAAATAGAGGACAGCCTGGAGGAGGACTATTCAGATTCAAACAGAAAGTAATCCCAGAATAACAAGGACCAGCTGATGTACTTACAGAAGCACAGACCTAAACCTTTAAATGACCAGCAGACCTACCCCCATTTTTGAAAGCAAAAACAAGTCAATGCATCTACTATTAGCTAATCTAATGTGTGGATTATTTTGAACAAAATGCTGGAATCTCTAGCCTGTAGTAAACCTTAGGTTCAACTTGT
>NW_003298799.1:108234-111204 GCF_000151645.1 Tuber melanosporum | reverse complement strand
CTGAGTTCATAGACTCCCCTTGAACAAGAATTCGCCAGATGGTATGCCCCCCTCGAAGAAGAACATAAAGCCATATGGGACATGGAATTAGTTGAGAATAAATACCACATTCAGACATTCATGGGAAAAATGCATAATCTGAATCTCCAGGCTGGACTAACAGGACTAGCCTGATGTATGGCATGTGATAGAAAGTTGCGCTCCAAAATTATAGGGCGCCTTTCTCTGAACAAATACGATACCGATGGAGAATGGGAAAAAGTAGTCCTGGAAATAAGAAGAAATGAGGAGTAACAACAGGAACAGGACTACCTAAACTAAGATAAGTCGAAATCCGCAAAAACATTCATAGATAAAAAACCTGTCGATAAGAATTTACCAAATATAAAATGAGAGTAACCATTTATAAAGGGAGGTAGTCTCTGCAAAAAAGATAGCAGGAACAGGAATCCGAGAAACCAGCAAAGGGATCTAGTAGGATTATGATGTTGATATATACCAACTTCAAAACGGCCCATGAAGGAATCCTCCTGTCAACAATGGATGAAAGAAAGTTGGAAACCAGTTGTACTAGTTTTGGAAAGAAAGACCACTAGTTCAAAACCTGCTAGGGATAAATTCAAGTATCTAGAACAAGGGTAGGCGACCGCCTATTCAAGATGCGAAGGCCAAGAATGGTAACTATAGTTTGCCATCAAGGAACGATTTCTACGTATAAGTTCCAAGAGGTAACAAGATCTGTGATCTAGGCGAAGATGAAGAAATGACTTATGTTATTTGGTTGGTACTGACAACGACAATGTTCGGGTAGTCTTGAAGAGATATACTGTCAAGGAGTCTAAATTAAATGGAAAATGGCGACGGCGAAGTAAAGCAATCAACCTTGCAATTGTGACCTGAGTGGGAGTACAGGTGTACTTCTTACTGCAAGGTCAAGGAGATCAATAAAGAGCAATCTACATATTGGTGGCACCTGTATGCTTCCCAAGGGAGTATTGTAAGCTTATCCCTTATGACATAGTACATATCTGCTAATGTAGTCAAGCATGTGACCTGGAAACTGAAAGGTATTCAATAAGGACCAAAACCTAGACAGGAAACAGGTAGCACTAAGGGTACTGGAGGGAGCGACAGTAGTGGTAAGATGAAGGATCTAGAGGAAAAGTAAAGCACATCTTCAATCTGTATGAGAAATAGGTATAAGAGCTCAAGACCTTGCCTTTAGTTACTGCTTATTAGGTGCTGCACTCATACCGAACAGAACTTGAGAGAGTAGAAACAGTATCTACAGTTAAGTGACAGTTGTGAATACACTTGAGAAGGTTATCAAAAAGACAACCGACTAGTCCTACATGCCTGGCTTTTGTTTCCATAATATCTGGATGATGGCAAAGACCATAGAGATTTGTTCCACAGGTAGCAAAAAGCGAAAAATATAAGAACTCCTCCACAGAGTGCGAAGACCGCTAGTAGTAGGTTGCCCAATATACCAAAAGGAAACAAGTTTGTCTAAGGTGACATAAGTGGTCAAAACTGCACAGGCACGTAATCAAACATCCCAGTTATTATCAGAATCTCAGACATGTCGAAACAACAGAACCACAATTTAATGCTTTACTTAAAGAAATGCGCTCTTAGCACACCAAAACCTACAAGATATTATTGTCTAGAGAGACATGCTTATATACACATTATAAACCCAAACCATTAACCTTATAAAATATGAGTACTATTAGACTCAGGACTTAATGTGTTTCTAATCAACAAAGTACTGGTAAAGGAACTAAAAATCCAATTCACGGAAAGACTGAATCTGGTCAATATTCAAGGCTATGATAGAGTCCTAGCTCTATCAGGAGGAATGTTTTGCAATCATCCTATTTGGCTTTAAATAGGGCGAAACAAATACATGTCTGAAGTTGCTTGCAAATTCGCAGTAGCAGGAGATTATGGGATGATAATCTCTTTCGGGCGGTGGGATTCAGAACACCCCTTATCTAACATTGAAGAATACAGAAAATGGGAATTCTGAGATCCCAAATGTATATCTTGTTTGGAAGAAGAAGACAAAGAAATCGATGATATGTTTGAATACAATGACATAGTTGCTTGGGATGAACATGCAATACAAGTAAGAAGAATGGGAATTATAAACGATCCTAATGGGATCAACCTTGATTTTCTCCCAAGGCACTACTGGAAATTCAAAAAACTATTTCTCCCATAAACGGCGGTAAAACTGGCACCTAGGAGAACCTTCGACCTTGAAATTAAATTAGTTGAAGGAACAAAACCCTTTTAGCAATCAATTTATCAACTAAAGGACGAACAACTTAAGTTGATACGAGAATACTTTGATAATATGTTACGTCAATGTAAGATAATAAGAGGTTAGTCACTGTTTGGTACCCTGATCCTCATTACACTAAAAGCTGATGGAAGACTATGACCTGTAGTGGACTACAGATATCTAAATAAGATAACTATACTAAATAAGTATCCACTACCACTAATGACAGAATTAAGTAATTGTGTAGCAGGAGCTAGAATCTTTTCCAAAATTTATTTGAGAGATAGTTACAACCTCATTCGAATCAAGGAAGAGGATTAATAGAAAAGGGCATTCCGAACAAGTTACAGACATTATGAATATAAAGATATGCCTTACAGATTAGTTAACTCTCCAGCTACATTTCATGACATGATGAATGAGGTCCTTCAGAAATTGTTGTACTAAGGAGTTATATATTATTTGGACGATATTCTCATCTATTTTAAAAATGAGAAGAAACACATCATGCTAGAAACAAAAGTGTTACAAAGATTGGCAGATTTTCAGCTCGAGATTTCAATAAAGCAATCTTTCTTCCACATCAAAGAAGTGGAATTCTTACACTACATGATAGCCATTCATGGGGGATCTATAAGTACCCCACAAGGTGGATTCAGTATTAAACTGGAAGTCACCTA
>NW_003298799.1:106478-108161 GCF_000151645.1 Tuber melanosporum | reverse complement strand
TCACAAGATAATCACTTCAAGCAATCGAGTAGCATCACCACCTTCCGAGGAATAAAAATTAGTGCTCTAATTACAGAAACATTGCAGGGTAATCCAAAAAAAATCTGGTGGGGCCCAGAAGAGGAAAAGCCCTTTCAGGAGCTTAAGAGAAGGTTTACTACAGTCCCAATTTTACCCCATTTCTGCCCAGAAAGAAAAGGAGTTGTAGAAACGAATGCTAGTAACTTCACTTTAAGCTCCATCCTTTCCTAATTCGCGGAGAAAAGACTAACTCCTGTAGCTTTTCACTCCTGAAAACTGAATTCCATAGAGTGAAATTTGAAATATACGACAAGGAACTGCTAGCAATATTGGAGGCATTCAAAGTGTGGTGCCAATACCTATTTGAAAATGAAAAACCAATAACTGTGTACCCCAATTAACAAAACCTCTAATAATTCCTCACCTCGAAGGTCAGAAGCAGTCGCCTAATCCGTTGGGCGCCGAAGTGGGTAGATTATAACTTCAAGATTGTTTACAACACAGGTACCAGAGGTGGAAAACCTCATGCACTGAGTCAACGGCAGGAGCACTGTTCTGAGGAGGGAGCTGCACATCATGAACTAGTGATATGGAAATCCAAATATTTTCAAGTCAGTTCAGTAACAAGACCTACAGAAGGGGAAATTCAAATATGCCTGATAGCAAGCAGTACAGCAGATGATATAAGTGCAAGTTATATTCAAGAAACAGTAAGTTGGAATAACTGGGACTACATGATTCGAGTAAAACTGTTAGATACCAGAGCAAGGTTACTAACCAAAGCTTCAATGATAGCTGCAGGCTACAAGCTTTACACTATGTAGGAAGATATAATCCCAGCACGGAAACAACTAATCTCTGGGACTGGTATTGCAATTGTGCTACTGGTCAGTACCTATAAGAGGATTACCCCAAGAAGCAGATTAGCGGTCAAAAGCAGTCTCTCTACCTGTACCAGTGTGAATGACACAACTTATACCGGAGAACACAAAGCGTTACTATTCAACCATTGAGATGTGGATTGTCGCATCAAAACCAGCAATTGGATTACCTAGTTGATAATAGAAAATATTAACATTGCCGATATGATGGAAATAGACAACGTTGAAGATACTCAAAGAGGCACATCAGGATTCAGCAGTACAGATATTACAACACGGGCCATTGCTATCTGGGAATTGGAACCGATAGTCAGCTGGTTCCATGCATCAATAGACCAGAATAAATACTGGTATGATACAGCCAAAATACCTAAACAAATTCTCAGTACTAGTACTATACTACCCTACAAGAAATTAAAGAAATTCAATCCAGAATCCTAGGAGCAAATCCAAAAGGCCATCCAGGAAGATAGAGAATCTACTAGAAGAAAAGTTTAGTTGGAGAAACTACGAGACAATGGCAAACCTTTCCCGCAAGGCTAGACCTTATCTGACGAGTTACTTTACTGTAAGTAAAGACTATTAATACCAAAATACCAGGATCTTTATACAACAATAAATGAAGGATATCACAACACTAAAATAGCAAGACACTTCGGACAAGCAAACACCCTTGAAATAATTATTGGGCATTTCTATTGGAAAGATCTAGGTGTAATGGGTCAGATGGGTCAGCTAGGTTTCCACTTTCGGCAATAGGACCACGTAGATCTAGGCCCAC
>NW_003298799.1:103053-106292 GCF_000151645.1 Tuber melanosporum | reverse complement strand
GGGAGAGAAGAAAAGTAAGCTAACAGGCAGCAAAATAAGGAGACATGATGTTGTCCTAATAGACATACCAATTCAGGGTAACAAAACCTGCTCATCACTAAATATAAGTCAAATATAGTATTCGTGATATTGACTTCCACAAAGCAACAAGGGAAGGAATAAAAGAAGGTAAGACGAAAAGAAACATAAAAAGGAAAAGTAAGGAGAAAGAAAGAAAATGAAAGAAAACAGAATAAAAGTACATATACCGTGACACTAGGATATTGGATAAACGATTACGCATGATCTTATGATGATTGTCAACACATCAAATCCCCATGACATATGAAATATAGTCTACTACAACCTCTGTCAACACCCTATGCAGCATGGGCATCAATTTTTGTTGACTTTATTACGCAGTAGCCCCAAAGTCAAGATTACACACAAATTATAGTAGTAGTTAACCGGTTTACAAAAATGGCCTACTTCGTTAGATTAGAAGAGACAGCTACTGCAAAGGACGTGGCTATAGTCTTTATAGAGGAAATATGGAAGCTACATAGCTTACCAACAGATATTGTCTCAGATATAGACTCAAAGTTTGCTGAAGAATTTTGGAAATCCCAGTATAACGGATTAAGCATAAAACAGAGGATATTTACAGCATGTCACCCACAAACAGAGGGACAAACTTAGCGAACTAACCAAGTGCTGGAAGGTTACTAGCCAAGTTTTGTCAACTATGATCAAGATAACTGGTATCAATTGCCATCTTTAGCCGAACAGGCCTACAATAACCCGGCAACCAATACACATAGAACAGCCTGTTTCTACGCAAACTATGAATTTTATCCACAAAAAAAATGGATGAAGGAATGCAAAATGCAAAATCCAGAGGCTACATTTTATGCAAACTAAATAAAAATCATCCACAAGCAAGCAAGGTAGTCACTCCATCAGATACAAGAAGCTATGGCCAAATACTATGATAGAAAGACCAAGCAACAACCAGATATCAAAGTTGGCGATAAAGTAACGTTAAATACAAAGATCATTCATACACACTGGAAGTTAAAAAAACTCTGTCCCAAGTTATATAGACCATTCCTGATCTTGAAGGAATAAGGAAATCATGCCTGCAAGCTGAACATTTCAGATCAATAGAACATACACCTAGTATTCTATGTATCTCTATTAGAACCATACAGAGAGTCGGCATGTGCAAACTGACAACAACCTACCAGAGAACATGAGGATATTGAGGGTGACTTATAATGGAAAATTGAAAACATTGTGAGAAGCGTGATACGCTCTTACTGAAAGAAAGTACGCGGTGGCTACCAGGAGGTATGCGAACTATGGTACTTTTGTTAATTGGTAAGATTATTCCGAAGAGGAGAACACCTGAGAACCTGCCTCAAGTATGGTTAATGAAAAAGAAATAGTGGAAGAGTTCTACAGTAATAATCTGGAAATGCAAAGGTGGGCAGAGGAAGGACAATGAAGAAAAGGTTTTCCTACTGTGGCCTAGCAACCACAGCAGGTATTTTACCCTGCTCTTATCAGGTCCTAAAAGAAGTTAATGTTTAATGTTTTAATGATTTAGTGTTTTATTTTAATTTTTTAATTTATTTTTACCTACCAGAAAGACATTCAAGGTGAAACCTTAAGAGGAGGAAGCTCATATTTGGAATACCAGGATCTGATACCTAGGAGTCACCCTAAGTAGGGTAACCTCACCTGGAATCAGAATCTCTGGTCTTCAACACTAGCCTCCGGACCCATGATAGGGCCTGCACATTACCATACATATCAATCTCACCGTCCTGTGACTATAATACCACAGAAATAAAGGTGTCAGAATAACACCATATAAGTCGCCACCCTTGGTCTAACCAGATCCTGTTTGCAGGATATATGGTAGGATACCTTTGGCTAGATCTGAAAAGTAGAATGGAGTAAATCCATCAACCACTAAAAAGGTTACAAGGCTTTAAAAGGGGATACCTTTGCCATGTACCATAGGTAACAGGACATTTTCACACAAAGAGATGGTAGCGAATGGTGAAGGATCTGAGCGAGGGACCAATACATTGACATTTACCCTACTATATCTGGAAGTGTCTAGAACTCCACGGGACATTACCATAGAAGCTAATGGACTTCACTGAATGTTGCAACTAGGTTTCGGAATATGTTCTAGTTATGAGGATAACTTCCAATAGTAAAATAGTGATTGAAACCGTCTTATCCAGAATAACTAAAGATTACAGACCCAGGGGAAATTTGTCAATCCGGTGGAATAGCTTTCTGCAAATTAGTAGGAAGTCCCCCGGAAGACATCTATTGGTTGAGTAAGGAGTTATGAAGGTTTAAAGTCGACTGACCTGAAAAAAGGTTGTAATTACAACTATCTTCACAGATGCAATTCACAGATGCAACTGATCATTTCATCAATAATGGAGACAATTGGAGCCAACTCAGTTCAACTTGAGAACTAGGCCACAAGTCTAAATACTTTAAGAATCAGATAACTACTATTGGGAACAGTATAGTTCTGAGTTAGTTAAAACATAATTGTTAAAAAGGATGTGGTAATTTTCAGGGTCTGCAAGTGTTCACACCTTTCAAAAATACCCGACATTATGAGTTATAATCAGAAAGGTACATAGTTGTATGATAAATAGATGTAGTCTGTGAATACTCAGATGTGGAATATAAATATTGAAGTACATTCCAAGTTTTAGATATCATCAAGCAATGGACAAGAGACCTTAACAATATAATAATGTTTTACTATTCTATTTTACTTTACCAAATTTACTTCACTCTTAGTAGTCATAAATGAAATAAGTGAACTCAAGCCTTTATAGACAATTTCTATCTACAAAAACGAATCTTGATTGGCTTAGGCAATTCTGAAGTCTATCAGATTGTCTTCGGCTGATACTTCCTAAATCTTATTATTTAGGGTCGGACATTATCATCTGGAGAGCTGGCTTTTACTACAAGTATGGTGAGTCTAAGAGAGACATACTATTTGATTTACCTCAGCGAGAGCGTTCTCATAATCTATATTACATCCATTGCCGACAGCTGATGGCAAAGTTAATCATCTTCCCGACTCTGACTTTCTGGCAGCTGATATTTCCATCAGGAAAGCGAACTTAGGCTACAGGTATAGTAGGTCTAAAGAGAATTCACCCTTGGATTCTGCTCTGTGAGGGCATTCTGAAAAGCTATGCCGGCGTTTGTGA
>NW_003298799.1:98862-102691 GCF_000151645.1 Tuber melanosporum | reverse complement strand
CTATATACAGCGGACAACTTTGTTGACACTGGGTCGGCTGTAAAGCTCTGCGAGGACATTCTAATGAGCTATAGCAGATCCATATCTAACCGCTGTTTGTGAGGTTAATCATCCTACTGACTCTTTCTGTCTGGTAGTAGACATTATAATCTGGAAAGCTAATTTGGGCTACAGGTATTGCCTGTAGAAGGTCCATACACTATTGAATTTAGATCAACCAGAGTATCCTTATGAGCTACATTACATTCTAATATAACTGCTAGGAATGAAATTCATCTGCCTTCTCACTTCTTTTGTCCACAGGAGTCTATTTTCCCCAGATTATTAATAAATTCTGTATTTCATATCTTTCTTGTATAATATATCTGATCAAGTATCGTAAAACCATTATTCTTTCCGAAATAAGTAGTTTGAATTCCCAATTTTGCAATGAAATTAACATTTCATCTAAAAACCTTCTATGTACTTGTTAGGTAGAGACAACCTATAAAAGCTCAGGATTGTCTAAGCCAACCAAGATTCATTTCTGTAGACAGAGATTGTCTAGAAAGGCTCAAAATATGTGCTCATTTTATTTGTAGCTAATAAGAGTAAGGTGAAGTAAAGTAGAATAGAATTATAAGAACAATATTATATTATTAAGGTCTCTTCTCCATTGCTTGATGATGTCTGAAACCTTAGGAGACACTTTAATATGTATATTCATCATCTACGTGTTCTCATACTATGTCTATCTATTATACAAGCTATATACCTCTCTGATTACAACTTGCAATTTTGCGAATTCCACAAAGATGCAAACATGTAGAGATACTGAAAATCAACAAACCGTCTTCGGTAATTACAATATAGGTAACTAGAAAATACACTGATTCCAATTGTAATTATCCGATCTTCAGAGTTATTAGACTTATGGCCAAGTTCTCAAGTTGAACAGAGTTGGCTCCAATTGTCTCCATTATCGATAAAACAATCACTATCATCTACTGGTTGTATTAGTAAAGATAGTTGCAATTTCAACCTTCCTAAGTCACCTCACTTTTAACTTCCATATCTCTCGATCCAACTGACAGATAACATTCAAATAATTTCCAACTAATTCGCAGGAAGTTATTGTACTAGATTGGTAGATAATCCCGCAGTCGGCAATCCTTAGTTGCACCAGGTAATATGGTTTTCGCCTTCACTCTAGTGTTGGGAATTATTCCAGCAACTACAATGCATTCTTGGGCCCTATTGTAATACTCCATGAAGTCTACTGGCTTTTGTGGTAGTGTTTCTTGGAGTTCTAAACTCTTCTAGTTATCATAGAGTAGGTACGAATGTATTAGTCTCTTGTTGAAATCCTTTAACATTGCATATTATATCTCAGTGTGAAAATGTCCTGTTATTTACTGCTCATGCCAAATATGTCACATCTTTGAAACCGAGTAGCTCTCTGAGTAGTTGACAGAGTCGCTTGGTTCCACTTCTCAGACTAAGCCAAAGGTCTTTTCCAATGTGCCCTATTAACAGGTTCTGGTTGGATGGAGGGTAGCGATATATGTATTGTTATTCTGACACCTTATATTTTGTAGCCTAATAGTTATAGGATAAAAATGAGATAATTATGTATGATGACGTACAGGCCCCATAAGATGGCGGAAGAGGGGTGTTGGAGACCAGAGATTCTGATTCTGAGTTGGGTTAGTCTACCTACAGTAGTTATTAGGTATTGGATCTCAGTATTCCTAACAGTTCTTAACTTCATGTTAAATCTTTTGAAATACTAAAGTAAATTTCAGGAGTGTCCGGCAGACTAGGCCACACATACTCTGCATCCAAGTTCAGTGTGGGCAGCATGCTACATCCGATGCATCTCAACAAATACTGTCATTTTCTTGAGGCTTTGGGTCCTGGTCTGTACATCCAGAATGGGAGTTTACCTTTTGCTTTTCCCTTATCTCTAATGCACCAGATGTACTGGACATAAAACATTGTTTTTGCTGATGTATAGGCACTTCTTCTCTTTCCCTATCTTTTTCTCTTTTCCTAAATGCACACTCTCCAGCTTTCAAGTACAAAAACTTCTCAATTAAGCTTACATTATTTACATCACCAATAAAACAATTCATAACAGATCTAGTAGAAACAGGACTGCTATTACTGGTAACTTTTAGATAAAAATGAAAACTTAAGGTTGGATCTGATATCAAAGCCACCTACAAGTTACTCAATTCTACTACTCCTGTATCTCACTTTTACTTAGTACAATCCTGTCTGGACAGTCTTCATACCCCTAGATCACTACTATATAACTCCTCATCATCACAACAACTACCTCTACCATTACTGCACTACATACCCTCAGAGCCACAGAAGACTTGAATAAGGAAATTTATACTCTGTATAAACATACAAATATAGAATATAATAAAAGTTCCAATTCTTTAGGTGTTCTCAAATCCACTGTTCATTATGTGGTCACAAGAGCAAAATCTAGCAGTGGAAACACTCTTGATACAAAATAAGTTAGAAGAGGAAGCAAGGTTACCAATGCTAAAAAAAGGATAGTAGAGTCAGTTATCAATGCTGAGCCTCATTTAGTACTATGTGACATTATAAAAAATGCGAATATTAGTATAGGCAAGACTAGTATTAATAAGATTATTTCACTAGCTAGTTTTATGCTTCTGATACCCAGAAAAAAATCCTTTTTGGAGAAAAGAAAAAAAGAAGCAGAGAAAGGAGTTTGATAGAAGATGGTAAAACTGAAAGAGGGCACAGAATTATGTCCTTCTTGTAGATGAAGTAAGAATTGTTTATGATCCAAATCCTACTGGCAGAAAGGTCAAAGTTAGAACTGGTAAAGAGCTAGGAGAAAAAAGGTTGAAGCCTCACTTTAAGTCTGGGAGGACTAGCATTGGGGTCTATGCTGCAATCATGAGGGGTGGTAGGACTCAGTCAATTCTTGTGAGGAAGAGGGGCGATGAAGCAAAGACAAGCAAAGAAGACAAATTTGGCCTCAATTCCCACCACTATACAACTTAAATCCACTAGCTATATCTCATCTCTTTTATAGAAGGTCTGGATAGGTCTTCTGACAACATCTACCTAGCTGCAGACAATGCCTCCAGGCACTATGGTGAGGAAAATGGAGAATTGGAGGCTAACTGTGATTACACAAAACTCCAGTGGCCACCCAACCTACCAGATCTCAACACTAGTGGGAACACCTGGTCACTACTCAAAAGAGCTCTTATCTACTGATTCTCCAAATTAGAAAGAAGGCCTCACTGTGCTGCTGAATTTTTTGAGGTAGTAAAGAAGGAGTGGGAATTAATTCCTCAACAGAAGTTAGATAGATAGATAAATAGAATACCAGAGAAAATATTGGCTGTACTGGATGCAAATGGAGGCTATACAAAATGGTAATAATGTTTTTCTATTATTTACTAGCTATACTATGATCTTTTCTTCAATTGAATACTCTACCTTTCTTGTTGAATATTTTGTGGTTGAGTGTCCTAGTAGTACAGTTGCAGGTCAGGGGTGCTAAAACATTCCAGACATGACTGTACCACTCTTTATTGCCTGACCCTTATATAGTGCCAGACACTGTCAATCAACACTAGTGTTAATTCACTGAAATCTTTAGTAAGCTGCCAAGACACAATGTGATAAGTGATGATAGTAGATTATGGATGAGTTTTTAGTATAAGTGCCAGAAGATATATGTTCAATATGATGTAGTAAAGAAATAAAAAACGAAAAAAGAAGTACTCTAAACAAATAATTAGCTATATATCATTGATTAGGAAGTAGACATGTTGGTGTGATTTATATGCGT
>NW_003298799.1:80580-98582 GCF_000151645.1 Tuber melanosporum | reverse complement strand
TGTATAATAGTTGGCTTCCCCCCAGTAGCACTCAATTCAGAAATAACTCACAATGAAGATTGAAAAGAAATGAACCCGACAGTGTCCACTGTGAATGACTTCTGTAAGTAGTCCAACCTATACTTTGAAAGCTGGTTGGTTACTTATAAGCTGTCATGCACAACATCCTAGACAATAAAGTTTTAATTAGCCATCTATAATAGTCTACTAGAGAATTAGTCAAGATAGACTTAGAGTTGATTTCAATTCAATATTCCTCCAGAAGTACAATGGGGAGCATGTTAGCACAAGTAAGACAATTCTTCCAACTTCTATATTCCTTGTACTTAGTGTATCTTCACCATCTGGTTCAATTCTCATAAGTGTACCGATACTTACATTCATCACACTTTCTCCGATGTGAGCAGGAACCTGAGCAGATCTTCTTCTTCCTGCACTCAGTACATTTCTACCCACTTTTGCATATGTGATAGTTTTTAATAGCCACACATTTAGCACAAAGGTTCTTCAGATACTCAAGACACAGACCGCAATCTGGCCATAGCCCTCTTTCCTCAAATACTTGCTGATGACCCTTTTGCACTCGTGTTTCTCCTTCTTCATATTCACGTCCAGCCAATCAATGGTACAAAGATGGTATATTGCTTGTCCCATCTACTCCTATAAGGTAGCCATTCCATCAAAATGACTGCTCATCACTAGAGGTAAGATTCATGTTTGATACATGTAAAGCATCACTAGCAAATAGTCCTAGATTAGAAGAATTGTCAAAGAGGAATAAAAACTGATGTCCTGGATAGCTCACTTCTACCATCTGTATTGCAATTTCCGTTAAATATTTTACTAAGTCTTTACCTTCCCAATACCTGGCCTCTCATCTATATTTACAAAGAATACTAGTATACTCTGGCAAATTTAACACCTCTCCAATGAATGTAATGAAGTACTCAGACGACACCATGTCAGAAGGAAGCCAGAGACTATTATTCCTTGACATCTCCACTTTAATCAAATGAAGTGATAACCCTTGTAAACCCAGGCTTGATGTTAGCCATCATTTGATTGGAAGATGGATTCATCATGGGTAACCAAGATAAGAACCGGCATTAGTGGGTCTATGGCATGCACTTCCACTCCCTCTTAATACCTTTTATCAATCATTGACCTATTGTCATTAAACTCTACTACCAGAGGCCAGTAAGCTTCCAGGAGGAGCAACCATTGCTCCCTTTATACCTGTACGTCATCCCTCTCATCACCATCTAAATATATGTCTTTTTTAATATCCCACCAATCAAATCCCAATTTTCCCAACTAGCGCTGCACAGTTCTTACCACAACACCTCAGTGCCTTTAAAGTGCCCTTGTGGATGATCATTTTCTAACCTAGGTCTGAGAATATTCCGTCAATATTCAGCATACCTGCAGCATCTTCCCCAGGAGAATCAATGCCACTAAGTGCCCTATTATTGGAAAGAAAGTTAAGTACAACTTTTGTTATCTTCCATGATGTGATTCCTAATAATATTTATAAAAATTAGTTCAAATTCATAATTCATTCACTATGTGTGGTATAATAAGAACAGAGCTCTTACCATCATTAGCTTTTGATACATTGTCTCATATTAATAACTGTAGCTCTTCATGGAAGAATAAAGATTCAGGAAGCCAACGCTTTTGAGAGCTTCCTCTATAGTCTTCTGCAGCGGGAACTGTGGAATGAACTATCCATTCATGTTTCCATCAAATTATCCACCTAGCTGTTTGCCCCCCTCATCTAAAACTATTCGCTACTGCCCTAGTTGTACTTTTCTGAGTGCTATCCCACTCCTTTGCGAACGAAGAAATGCATATACTGTTTCATGTCTTTTCAAGAGGTGTCCTTTCAGTCCCTGAGCTCCAAAAATCACAACCTGATTACATTTTCTTCGTAACAGGTTTCCTAGCCTATCCAGAGCATGCGACCACCCCTTTTGTTGTATTTCCTTCCTTATAAGGCTAAGCACACCGCCAGGAGGAACATCAGAGAGCCTTAATGTCTGCAGCGGATCCCCAGAGTGTAAATATTCCACAATAATATCTGCAAAACTACTAGCTTCTCTTCTACTTCTTCTCACTATTAGGCCAATAAATACCTTACAATAAAGACCCAGCTGTGTATTCCTGGTGTAACTCCTCTTGCCTTTTCCATAATGCCGCAATATTGTCTGATCCTCTGGCTGCCTTTCCCAACTTGTTACGTCATTTTCTTTGATTCCGCTCCGATGACTGTGAACCAGTGCCATACCCAACTCTCAAATGCCTTTCTGCACATTGTTTCCACTTGAGTTCTTTCTCTAACTCGCTTTTCAACCTATCCTTTGCATCTTGACTTGATGCCACAGAATTATCACTTTCTAAACTATTATCAGATTCTGATACAGAGTCAGAGGCTCCATACAAAATTGATGGCCAAGAACAGCTTAGACTGTCCATTTTGTAGATTTTATCTGCTTCATGATTCACACTCAGGCTCCGTATGAGTTTCAACTCTTGGGCAGCGGCAAGTTGCTACTTTTGTTTATTACTGGTTGCTATCTCAGACGAATCACTAATTGTTAACTGTAAGAATAGGAGTATGAGATTGGAAGAGAATACACCTGAATCCCAAAGTAGCATTCAGTTATTTTATCTTGCTTACCTCTTGTCTCACTTTCACCAATTTATCAGATATCACTCGGCTTTTTCTTCATGGCAAATATTCTCCAAAACTCCTTAGTTAATTTTCTCCCCCTGTCATTCAAATTTCACTATTTTCAAAGTGTCCCTCACCCTTTATTCTTATCATTTTTGTTTATTCCTTCTGTCATTCTCTTCTTAAGCTACTTATCTATACATTTACAGAAGCATTAATCAATATCTTATTAGTTGGTATGGTGATTAATGATGTGAGGATGGTTGTTTTTCGAGCTCTTTTGGTAGTAGTTGCTATTTTCCAGCACAGTACTAGGGTAGATCATGAATTTATGGTACAGAGCAGGGGTGGTGCCAGGTGTTTCAAGGCAGCACTTTGGTACACTGCAACGGAAGCAACATTTCAACAGAAAAATATGTGTTATGGTGCAGAATCTCTTAAAATAAACCTTTACCAAGATTTCCTTTCAGCTCAAGTTGATGGTGTTTTTGGCTACAATATTCCTAGAAAAGAAATAAAATATTAAATACTTGACCAATATATCCTCTAGATATGAGTAACAAATTTTCAAGGGATTGTACAAAGCCCTTAACAGAGTTTTGTATCAATCAATAGTTCCTAGAGTGTATAAAATGCAATCAGGATTTAAGAAGTTATTTACCACACTACAATCAGCCTTTAGGAGTGTTTAGTTTTATGAGCTTATGAATTTATCAACATTCTTTATCATAGTTTTGCTTGATTGATCTTCCTGGTCCAAAGAGTAATCATTATTCTAATGATGTTTTATTTGAAGTGTACTACATCTACTGAGACATTACTAGTGCGGTGTACCATGAATTCATGATATACCCTAGTACCTGTACTCGAGTACAGTTGTGTCTGTACAGTCTTCATACCCCAGCGCGGCAACGGTGTTGTCCTCTATCCCTACAACAACCACCTCTACCATGATCCACCCACATACCTGAAGAGCTAGAGAAGATCAAAATAAGGAACTTTATGCCCTGTATAAACATACTGATATGGGGTATAATAAAATTTCTAAGGTTATGGGTATCTCTAAGGCAACTGTTCAATCAGTAGTCAAAAGAGCTGAATCAAGAGATGGAAATATCCATGATGCCCCCAGATCTGGAAGACCAACAACAATTACCCCTCAAAAAAAAAAGATAGTGGAGTCCATCATCGATGCCAAGCCTCATTTAGCGTTATGCGACATTACCATAAAAGCGAATATTGGTCTGAGAAAGATATCTGTGGATAAGATCATATCAGAAGCTCGTTTTAAGCTTCTGATACCTAGAAAAAAACCTTTTTGGAGGAAAGGACAGAAGGAGAAGAGAAAGGAGTTTGCTAGGAGAAGGAGGAATAGGAGGGATGCATGGAATTGGGTTGTTTTTGTGGATGAAGCCACTATTATCTATGATCCAAATCCTACTGGCAGGAAGGTCAGAGTTAGACCTGGTGAAGAGCTGGAAGAAAAAAACTTGAAGCCTAGCTTTAAGTCTGGGAGGACTAGTATTGGGGTCTATGCTGCAATCATGAAGGGTGGCAGGACTGAGTTAATTCTTGTGAGGAAGAGGGGGGAGGAAGAAAGGACCAGCAAAAGAGACAGACTTGGTCTCAATTCCCACCAATATGCAACTGAAATCCACCAGCCATACCTCATCTCTTTTATAGAAGGTCTGGATAGACCTTCTGACAACATCTACCTAGCAGCAGACAATGCCTCCTGGCATGGTGGTGAGGAAAACAGAAAATTGCAGTCAGACTGTGGTTATCAAAAATTGCCTTGACCACCCAACTCACCAGATCTCAATCCTATTGAGAACACTTGGGCTCTGCTCAAAAGAGCCAAAAAACAGAAATCGATTCTCCAGGTTGGATAGGAGGCCTCACAGTGCTGCTGAATTATTTCAGGCAGCAAAGGAGGAATGGGATTTAATTTCCCAAGAGAAGTTGGATAGGTGGATAGACAGGATACCTGAGAGAATACAGGCTGTACTAGATGCAGATGGTGGTCATACAAAGTGGTAATAATATTTTCTTAAGGCTTATTAGTTCTATTCATATACTTTTCTTAATTGAGTTGTTTGAATTTTTTTTCAATTTTCCATGGAGAGGTGTTGTGGTTGTGTGGTTGCGCCACCGGGGTATGAAGACTTTACGGACACGACTGTACTGTGCGAACAGTAACGACCAGGGATTAGGTCGCCTCCCACACGTGTTCAATACGATCATCACGTTATTATTATGAGCTGCGTTTGTCTTCGTAATTTTTCGTATCGTAGATCCCCCCTCTTATCGGGTGCCCAATACCGGTACCGGCGGCCTCCGTTCCGAGCATAGACCATCGACAGTGTCAAGTCACGTCACAGCATCAATAGCCGGTTTCGGTGATGCCTCCCATCATCACTGTACTGTACTTGTACTCGAGGATGATATCGGCGCTTGCTAAGTTGGTGCCCCAAGGTGACCCGGAGTGGTTTGATGCTACTTTTCTGGTGCCAGAAGGGGCAGGGGGATACGCTGGGGCTTTATTTGCCCGCGGTGATGCGGGACCGTATGCAAGAGTGAACTTCCCCTCAAACTTCAGCGGGGTATTCCCATTCCACCGCCAAAATAAATAAACACAGGATTCCCCCTTACACAGGACGTGCAAGTTCAGCCATCATCCTCACTCCATCCAGGAGCCTCCCTTCGGATTCTCGTATCCAAACTTGTTCCTCGCCAACCAACCTCTCCCTCCCAACTCCCACCACGTACTCTGTGGGCGAGCGCCACATCCAATCCCATCACAGTCTAGCCATGGCCGATACAGCTACTATCGACACTCTTGCTACCTCTCCGATCAAGGAGCGTCAGGGTTCTCTGGAGAATGGTGCTACTCGATAAGACTCAGTCCCTTGAAATAATGGGACTTTGCTAACCCATTTAAAGCTCTGGCACATCGCCCCGACCAGAAAGAGCTCGAGGAAAGAAACATCCTGCACACCGGGGCGGAAATCTCTGAACGCCAACAAGGTAGCTTGATGCTGGTCTAGGCTATGATAAGCTAACATTGACCTAGAACTTGCGAGAGCTATGGCCCACAGGCCAGAGAAAGATGACCTTGTGCAGCGTACGTTTCACGCAACAACTGACTCAGTTTCTCCCACTAACAAAGCTTCCGGTGAGGGTCATCAGGGAATATTTTACCTCACAACGCCAATGTAGCACCAGCACTCATTGCACACCAACGGGAGCTGGAGAAAAGCATGCTCGAGCGTGATCTGAAGGTATTTTTATCTTTGTGTCATTGTTGCTCTTTATTGCTACATTTACTGATAACCCGCAGGAGAAACTTTCGCACCGTCCAGAGCCTCAAGAGGTTATCCAAAAGGGCATCTTGAGACGTGAGTGTTGTTTGCAATCCAACCTTTTGCAAACCTACTGACTAGGACCTTCCCTGAGCCACACAGCCGACGAAGACCCAACCAAGCCTCGAGCGTAGGAACCGATTCCGGATTCGATAAACCTCAGACTCCATTGCTTGCCTTACCTTGGGCACTCTTGTACTAAATGCTAGCCCTACCCAGCGGCCGAAAGATCTATTTATCATATCGTATCGCACTGGGCGTTTCAAATGTTTTTCCTTCTCTCAGGGGTTTGTCAATTTCTGATGCCCGACGTCAATACCCTAAAGATATTCGCGTTTGGCAGGAAAGGATATTGATTTGATGAGGAGCCCCATGTGCTCGATTATCCCAGTGTGATCATCTCTCTTTACGAAATCCAATGCTTATCTTGTTATTTCCAATCGATACCTAATGACCCAGATAGTGATACCCTACGCCTGTAAATCTCGCTTGCACGTTCCATAGGCGAAAGTATTACTATTTGTCATTTAACTGTTAGAGCTGCATGCAGATCCGGCTTGTATTCAAGCTACAGTATTGCTACCACTTAAGCACAGTTCTCGAGTGACTGGAATGTACTCGTACTGTAATAAGTGCTACAACCCTCACGATTGAATGTCAAAGCCTCCGGTGGCTCGCTAGCTTATAACTTCGCTCGTGAGACTACTACAATGGCTCGGAGAATGTAGGAAATACCGAAGAACTCATTAAACCAAGGAAACCTGCCACTTGTAGCAGAGTTCACCCCCCACATCCGCTGGCGGCTGTGTATAAAGCATAGACTAAGTAAGAATTGTCCGAATCAACCCCTTTACTCGAGTACCGTCGAGCAAAAGCATCCTGCTTATCCTCCCCCTCCCTTCTTAGCCCGACCCAATCCCTAACCCACCCCGTGGATGGACAAATCCGAAGCCACTGCAAACTACTCGTAGAACTTCATCGAAACCAGTTCCGACTCCCTCTATCCCTTGACGCCCTCCTACTCGGGGGGCACCCTCTGCACCAAATCCCTCAACTATAACCACCCCGAGGAAGTTAGGAAGGCCGGGAGTGATGGGAAGGGACTAAGTTGATCGTTATCAAGCATGTAACTCTGTCTCCCGATATTACCATGTAATTTACTGGGGTAACGTAAAGAATTGTAATCCGAACAACCCAACAGGCGTGACACACCCCGCCGAAACCCTGAAAGACGTAGCCTCGATCCCCAAATCCCGCGGTAACATTCCCATTCCTCACGAACAATGGCCTACCGCCCTCTCTTCCACAACCCTGACTGGCCGGCCGCAGAGTCGATGGTGGACCTCTACCCTCACGGCATCACAGCGGGCTCGTTGTCCAAGACATGCGCACTCGCCGGGATCCACGTGGGCCGGGTGGCAGCGGGGTAGCCCTGGGTTATGAGAGTGCACCGCGGTAAGGGATTGCCCCACCAATTCCGTGTCTATGCAGACGGGGCGATTACCGCGTTCGCGCTTTCGAAGGGGACCGTGGAGGAGTTGCTGCAGAGGAATGCGGCGCTTTGAGAGGCATTAGAACATTGTTGAGGGGAATGGGGGATTTATAGGGCGATATTCGGGACCTCTTCTACTCCACTCTACCTGCAGAAGTGTTCGTGGGGCTGCTGGGTTAGCGCCTCGAGTGATTACTACCTAACTTTCGGAAATAACAAAGAGCATAAAGGGGACGGCCGAAGGCCATGAACTAGACCAATATCGTAAGGATGAAAAGATAAAGAGCCCCCGAAGAGCCTGAAAACTGATGCGGCGGGATTGTGGTAAAAAACAACGAATTTGTTTCTAAGATAGGAGTAGCTCTGTTTGTCATGGAAAGCCACAATTTCATTTTTCCGTAGGAGGGAAGCTCTCTTCAAGTGGTTTTCGACTGTTTTGGCAGCGTTGGTGGGTAAAAGGAGGGTGCACAATCGACTGCAATACCGGTATGACACCCGCTTTCGTTCAATTGCTCACTAATATGTCTCGGGGTTTCTCGGTTTTGTTCATTGAGTTACTCGAGTACTGTACCATAGCCGACAGGGGTGGGTTCCTGCAGATAATAGTTTTTGTTGCGAGATGCACGCGGGGGAAGGATGGCTTGCTTGTTTACATGGGATTTCGCTTCGGGAGCAAGTTCAAGGGATGAATTATTACTGTGGCATAGGAGTGATGGATGATGGGCGAGAGAGGATTCGGAATTTCTTAAAAGAGCTTTAAGGGTACTCTAGGCTAACTACTATGCGCATTTCATGTAATCACCTCGAGAGCAAAAAAAAAGACCACTTGATACCTGCTACACCGCCCAAATATCGGACTTGTCAACTCCCCAGACAAATTATAAAAAGGAAAACAGGACGCCGCTTACACAGTGACTATCAAAACAAGACCATTCTATCATGAAATTTAGTTCAGCTAAAAGAAATCCAAGTCTAAGCATTGAAATTCGGGATTTTAGCCTCCTCATGATCCTCGGAATTACGGCTTCGAGAGCCGGATTTCCTTTTCTCCTTCCCCTTCTTATCCTTCTTGTCGCTCTCCTTTTTAGCTGCATCCGCTACCAGCTGTTCAAACACACCTTCAGGAAATTCTTCGTCCGGATCGCGTTCCGCCTGAGACCTGTTAGTGAAAAAATTCTAGGGGCGGGACCAGCTAAAAGCTAAGAGCAATACGTTTTTGAAAATAGTCCCAATCATGATCAAAGCATGCGCCCTCTCGACTCTCTTATTTAGAGGAACATTTTTATCGTTCAAAACCTTGTCACAGACCTCCCTGCGAATATATCAGTAACAGGATCGGCGGGTGAGCTGATTTTTTGGAGGTTTACCTGAGAACACTCTGGATTTCGAACCTGCTTCCTCTCCAGGCCGCAGCTAGGATTTTACCAGTCACTTTCCTCTCGTATTCGGCTTTCTTCTCGTCAGTCCAATCTTCGCCCCCCTTCTCCTCCATCTTTGCCATTTCTTCCATTGTCATCTGCGCATCTATAGCTGTAGATATAGTTCCCCAAGTGTCTTTAACAATATTCCCTTTATCCTTGAGCCTGCTAAAAAAACCGCTAATCCCGAGGAACTTTTGAGATTTGACAAAAGAAGCCCCTTTAGAAAGGTATGTATTGCCGATAGCTATCAAATAATTTCAGCGGCGATCAGGGAGGATGAGCCATGGTTGCTTACCATGCAAAATTTCAATCCCGAAACTCTCCATCTTGAGATTTTCAACCTCATATTTAGTCTTTTCATTGAAAGAGTGAGTAACCTCTCCACCTTTGTCTGTTTCAGTCCAGACACAAATTCGATCTACTAATTTCCTTGCCAAAGTATCGACCCTCTCCTGTCTAATCTTTCGCCTTTCTGCTTCATATGCTGCAAGCTCCTCGCGTTGTTCTTTGCTCAATCCCTTTTTCGCCTTCTCTTTCCGTTTTAAGTCCTTTTCCTCTTGGCTCATGCCTTCAGCATCCATCCGGGCATCTTCCTCTGACTTATCCATTAACATCTGCCTAGTTGGTACACCTCTCGGACGGGGTGTAGAAGCTCTCGATATAGGCGGGGAAGTGAACGGGACTTTCTCTGACTTCTCCGGTGGGCGGACTAGCGGGTCTGAGGGAGGGGGTGTCACTATATGATCGGTTGAACGGGTGGAAGTAAGAGGTGTTTCTTCGTCTGCCACAGGAATGGCAGAAGCTTTCTTCTCCGAAGCTCCGGCGTTTGATGGACCAGCTTCACTCTCAGGAGTCTTCTTTTCATCATCACCACTTGCTATCTCATCTTCCTCGGCATCCTTCATCGTAATTTCCATTGTCCTCGTCAGGTCCTTCATGAGCGAGATCTCACCAATCCTTTCGGTTTTTTAAAATTAGTTCGCAGTTCTAACTAAACGAGACATAAGAATTTGTGAAGAAACCTTACCAATCTACAAAGGCATCACCTCCAAATATCATACTGAAAAACTCTCCAGGGTCCTCTGAAAAATGTTAGCGCATCAAGCCCAGCAAAATACACGGGGAAAGCGCGAAAGAGGATCCTACCAAAGCCGCTGTCTGGAACAGCTCGTTCTTTCCCAAATTTATCATACTGCCTCCGCAAATCGGTGTTGCTCAGAACCTGGTATGCTTCGCTAATCTAATAGAGTTTTTGCCGAGTCAGCCTGAGATCTCAATAACATTTCCTTGGCAGGGTAAGAAAGGGAATCCTGACGGCTTGAAACTTTTCGGCTGCAGTCTCGTCATCAAGGTTTTTGTCGGGATGTAACTTTATCGCAAGTTTGCGGTATGCTTTCTTGACTTCGAGCTCACTGGCTGTCGACGATACCCCAAGGGCATCATAGTACTCCGTTTCCTTAACCATGTGGAGTTGATGAAAGTAAGAGCTGAGAGACGGGGGTGTAAAGTAGAGGTGAAAGGTGAGAGACTAACAGGTCAAATAAACGCGGCCAAAGAAATAGGCAAGAGGAGGGGCGGGGGTTGATAACTGACGTTGTGTAGTCCAATCAAATCGGTCTTCGGGTAAGTGACTCAGCTACGGCAAGGTTAACTCTCAACCATTTCACGTGGCATGATCGAGAATTCCATAAGATACAGGTACAATCTTGGCGACAAAATTCGTCGCCCACTCCATATCTCACCAGAGGGAGCTGATCCCAAACACACAACTCATTTGAAATTAATGCCATAGTGTATAGTTAGGCAATTACACAGGCTTCCTGGCTAGAAATCATGTGAATTTTGCTACACAACTATGATGGCTGAGAGCTAAGAGTACAAATTTTATATTGTTGCAATATACAGGTTTGCGTCTAGAGAGAGTCTTTACAATAAGGGCTAATTCAAACAAGTAAACAACAATAAGCCAAACATCCATAAATAAATAAATAACTAAATTTTACTTAAATATATAGTAAAATATAAGTTGTAAAGAATATTTATAAGAATTAGGGCCTTTTCAGCACACATTCAGACAAAAATACAATCATATTACAGGGAAATAGCTTATAAGCTAAAATATAATACAGTAGTATTGCTAAAAATAATGGTACTCGGCAACACACTTTTACTATAGTATTTTGCTTAATAAGCAAAATCTTATCTGAGATTGTTAGACAGAGACAACCTGATAGACTTCAGAGTTATTTAGGCCAACCAAAATTCATTTCTGTAGATGGAGATTGTCAAGGAAGGCTTGGACTTTACTCATTTCATTTATGGCTACTAAGAGTAAAGTAAAATAGATAAAGTAGAATTGAATTGTAAAGACAATTTTATATTGTTAAGGTCTCTTCTGTTGCTTGATGATGTCTAAAGTTTGGGAGGCACTTCCATATTTATATTCCACATCTGAGTGTTCGTGGACTACATCAATTTTTATACAACTATGTACCTCTCTGATTATAACTCGCAATGTCGGTAATTCTTAAAAGGTGGGAACCCCTGGAGACTCGGAAAATCACCACACTCTCTGCGGCAATTACAATATAACTAACTAGGAACCATGATGTTCCCAATAGTAGTTAACCATTTATTAGAGTCTTTAGACTTAGGGCCTAGTTCTCAAGTCGAACTCGGTTGGCCCTAATTGTCTCCGTCATTAATGAAATAATCAGTTTCATCTGTGGGTTGTATTTGCGAAAGTAGTCATAATTGCAACATTTCTAGATCACCTGACTTCAAACTCTCATAACTCCTTACTCAACCAATAAATATCTTCCCGAGGACTTCTTTCTAATTTGCAGGAAGCTATTCCACCGAATTGACAAATAATCTCTCAGTTGGCAATACTTGGTTACTCTGGGTAACAGGGCTTCGATCACTGTTGTAGTCTCGGGAGTGATCCCTGCAGCTACAATGTGTTCTGAAACATAGTTGTAACACTCTGTGAAGTCTATTGGCTTTTATGGTAGTATCCCTTGGAGTTCAAGACTCTTCTGATTATTCTAGGGTGAATGTGTATGTATTGGTCTCTGGTTGAGATCCTTTATCATTCGAGACCATCTCATCATCCGAGAAGGTCCTGTTACTTATGACCAATGACCAACACATTCCATCTGTGATGACTAGTAACACTCTATGTAGTTAACAGATTTACTCCACTCCACTTTCCAGGCATAACTAAAGGTCTCCTCTCACATATCCTGTGAACGGCATCTACTCGTATGGACGGTAGTGACCTCTATGGTGTTATTCTGATAACTTTAATTCTGTGGCATTATTGTCACAGAACACAATTGAGATTGACATGTATGATGATGTGCAGGTCCTGTAAGAGGGCCTGAGAGATATCTTGGAGACCAGAGATTCTGATTCTGAGTAGGGTTACCCTACCTAGGGTAATTCCTAGGTATCGGATTCTTGTATTCCTAATATGAGCTCTCTGATCTTAAGGCTTCTCCCCACATATCTTTGGAGTACATATAAAATAAATTACAAATTACATATTAAATTAAAACAATAAATCATTAAACCTCAAACATTAGCTTCATCAGGACCAGATGAGAGTAGGGTGAAAAACCTTTTGGCTCTGCTTGGCCATGAAAGGAAAACCCTTTCTTCATCGTTCTTCCTCTGCCCATTGTGGTATTTCCGGATTATCACAATCAAATTCGTCTACTATTGTCCTTCCATTATCCATGCCGGTGGCCGGTTCCCAGATGTTCTTGGCTTCAGAACAACCTTGCTATTTAACAAAGTACCATAGTTGATGTACCTCCTGGTAGCAACTGGGTACTCTCTTTTTGTAAGAGCGTATCTCGGTTCTTACAATTTTCTCTATTTCCCATTGTAAGTCATCTTCCATATTCTCTGGCTCTCAGGGAGGTCATTGTCAATCCACACATATCTACTCTCTGTAAGGTTATAATAGAGATATATGGAATGCTGGGTATATGTTCTATTTATCTGAAATATTGAGTTTACAGGCACAGTTTCTTCGTTTTTCCAAGATCATGAATGGTCCAGATAATTTTGGACTGAGTTTCTTTTACTTCTGATATATGAGAATGTTCTTTGTGTTTAACATTACCTTGTTGCCTATTTTGAAGTCAGGTTGTTGCTTGGTCTTCCGCTCATAGTCTTTGGCAATGCCGTGTCGTCTCTGTTGGAGTGACTGCTTTGCATGCTGGTAGATTCTTTCTATCCAGTTTGTTTAAAGTATAGCTCCTAGACTTTACACCTCACATTCCTTCATGAATTCAGTTTGTAGATAAAAACCATAGTATGCATAGAAAGGGGTCATTTCATGTGCATTAGTTGCCGAGTTATTATTGGCAGATTTGGTTAGGGGTAGCAATTGGTACCAATCATCCTGATCATAGTTGACGAAACTTGACAAGTACCCTTCCAGCATGTGATTGGTTCGCCCAGTTTGTCTGTCCGTCTATGGGTGGTACGCTGTAGACATCCTCCTTTTTAAGCTTAATATTTTACAAAAAAATTTCCAAAATTCTTCAGCAAACTTCAAGTCCCTATCTGAGACAATTTCTGTTTGTAAGCAATATAGCTTCCATATTCCCTTTATAAAGAATATAGCCACATTCTTTATAGTAGCTGTCTCTTCTAATCTAAAGAAGTAGGCCATTTTTATACACTGGTCAACTACTATAATACTTTGGATGTAACCTTGATTCTGGGTAACTGCGTAATAAAGTCAATGGAAATTGATGCCCATGCTGCATAGGGTATTGACAGCGGTTATAGTAGTTTACATTCGCCTATCATGGGAATTTGTTGTGTTGACAATTATAACATGACCCTACATAATTGTTTACCCAATCTGCCAGCCCTTTCCTATAGAATTCTCTCATAATTATTTTAAGTGTTTTTTCATGTCTGAAGTAGCATGCTATTTTATTGTTGTGATACCCTTCAGCTATTGTTGTATAATAGTACTGAATTTTTGGTATTAATAGTCTTTGCTTATAGTAAAGCAACTCGTTGGACAAGGTTCAGTCTTTCAGAAAAGGTTTGCTGTTATCTCATAGTATTTCCAACTTAATCTTTTCTTTTAAGCCCTTCTCTATCTTTTGGAATAGCTTTTAGGATTTGCTCCAAGAAATTTCTGATTGAATTTCTTCAATTTCTTGCAGGCTAATATCACACTAGTTATGAGGGTTTGCGCTGATATTTCAGCCGCCTCATAGTATTGTGTATTTTGGTCTATTGATGCATGCAACTGGCTGACTACCGCTTCAAATTCACGGATAGTAATAGCTCTTGTTGCAATATCTGTGCTGCCGAATCCTGACCTGCTTCTTTCAGTATCTTCTAGGTTGTTTATTTCCATCACATCCGCAGGATTAATTTCTTCTACTACTAAGTAGGCAATTAGATCGCCAGTTTTGATGTGACAACCTAAGTCTTGGTGGTTGAATAGCAAAATTTTGAGATTTTCAGTAAAATCTGCATTGATTATACCAGTACATGTAGAGCTACTGCTTTTGACCGCCAATTCTGTTCTTACAGTAATTCTTCTCTAAGTTCCGACCACTAGCCTCCTTGCCATCCTGGTCCTTATAATTAACTGACCCATAGCTGGGACTATATCTCCCTGCATGGCATGAAAATTGTGGCCTGCTGCCACCCTTGAACCTTTAGTTGGCAACCTTGCTCCTGTGTTTAACTGTTTTACTCCAATCACGGAGTCCTAATCGTTCCAATTTGCTATTTCCTGTATGTTACCAGTGCTTATATCATCTGCTGTGCTGCTCGTTAATAGACATATTTGAATATTCCCTTCGACAGTTCATATTACTGAACTTACTTGGAAATCTTTGAGTTTTAATATCCCTTGTTCGTGATATGCAGTGCACTCCTCCGATCAGTACTCTGGCTATTGACTATATGTAGCAGGTTTGCCTCCTCTTGTACCTGGGTGGTAAACAATATTGAAGTTGTAATCTACTAGCTTCTACATCCAATAGATTTGCCATCTACGGTAGGCCTTTGAGGTAAGGAAATATTGGAGGTTTTATTGATCTGTATACACAGTTATTAGTTTCTCAGGTTCCAACTAGGCATTGGCGCCATTCTTTAAAAGCTTCCAATATTGCCAACAGTTCTTTGTCGTGTATCTCATAATTCTGCTCTGCAGAATTTAGTTTGCGGAAGTGAAAAGCAAAAAGATGTAGTCTTTTCTCTACAAATTGAAAGAGGATGTAGCTTAAAGTAAAGTTGTTAGCATCAGTTTCCACTACTGTTTCGCTTTCTGAGAAGAAATAGAATAAAATTGGGGCCGAAGTAATCCTTCTCTTAAGCTCCTGAAAGGCATTTTCCTGTTTTGGGCTCTACTGGAACTTCTTTGGATCACTCTTCAATGTTACTATAATTGGAGCGCAAATCTTGGAGAAGGTTTCAATAAAACACTAGTAGATGTTTGTAAATCCTTAGAATATTTGAACCTTCTTGACCAACATACCTGATTTCCAGTTTAATACTGAATCTACCATTCTGATATTCAGGAATACTCCATCGACTGCTATGATATAGCCTAAGAATTCCACCTCTTTCATGTGGAAAAAAGATTTCTCTATTGAAATAGTGAGCTGAAAATCTACCAATCTTTGTAACACTTTTGTTACTAGCTCGATATGTTCCTTCTGATTTTTAAAATAGATGAGAATGTCATCCAAATATTATCTGACTGCTTGGTCTAGAAATTTGCCAAGGATTTCCTTCATCATATCCAAAAATGTAGCGGCAGCGTTAGCTAATCTAAAATGCATTACTTTATATTTGTAATTTCTACAATGTGATCGAAAGGCTGTTTTCCATTTATCCTCTTCCTTAATTTGAATCAGATTTCAATTATCTTTTAAATCATTTTGGAAAAGATGTTATTTCCTGCTACACAATTATGAAATTCCGAACTCAGTGGTAATCGACATTTTTTTACGATAGTTATCTTACTTAGATTTCGATAATGCACTATCAGTCATATTCTTCTGTCTACCTTTGGTGTAAAGATGATGGGAGCACTAAAAGGAGATTGATTTCTCATGATCTTTCCTTATCGTAACATATCATCAAGGTATTCCTGTAACAACTTAAGTTGTTTGTCAGACAGATGATAAATGGGTACCCAAGAGGCTTTTGCTGCTTCAATTATTTTAATTTCATGAGAGAACATTCACCTAGGTGCAGGTTTTGCCACCGATTGAGAGTGAAATAGCTTTTTGAATTTGCAGTAGTATTTTGGGAGAAAATCAAAGTTGATCAGGTTAGGATTTTCTATAGTTCCAATTCTTACTACTTGGATTGCATTTTCATCCCAAACAACTGTCTCGTCATATTCAAAAATATCTGTGATTCCTTTGTCTTCTTCTTCCACTCAAAATTTACATTTGGAATCTTTGAATTCCCACTTTGTATGTTCTCCAATATTGGATAAGTGGTATTCTGAATGCCACTACCTAAAAACGATTATCATCCTATATTCTCCTCCTACTGCTATTTTGCACACTACTGTAACTATGTGTTTATTTCGTCCTATTTCAATCCTAATAGAATGTATGTAAAAGTTTCCTTCTGATAGAGCTAATACTCTATCAAAGCCTTGAATATTGACCTGATTCGATCTCTCTGTAAACAGAATTTTTAGTTCCTATACAAGTTCCTTGTTGATCAGAAACATATTGGATTCTGAATCTAATAGTACTGGTACTTTGTAGTGCTGACAACTTGGGTTTATAATATGGATATAAGTATGTCCCTCAGGATAGTCATATCCTCTACATTTTGGTACTCTAAAAGCACACTTCTTTAGGTACGGTCTTGAGTTGTCATTCTCTTCTTTTGACATGTCTGAGTCTTCGATAATAACTGAAATGTTTATTACCACACTCATACAGGTTCAATCACTTAGGTCTCCACAGATAAACTTGGGGTCTTTTGGTACATTGGGCAGCCCACTACTAGCTGTCCTTACCCTCTGCCGAGGGGTTCCCATATTTTCTACTTTGACTACCTGTTGAACTAATCTAGGTGGTCTCTGCTATCTTCCAGATATTATAGAAACAAAAGCAGTGTACATAGAGCTGGTCGGCTGTTTCTTTGATAACCTTTCCAAGGCTATTCTCCACCCTTGCTTAACCGTACATCCTGTCCTCACTTTATTGGGTTCCGTTTGGTACCAGTGTGACACTTAAGAAGCAGAAACAAAAGGCAAGGTTTAGAGCTCTTGTACCTATTCCTTGTATAGATTAAAAATGCGCTTTGTCATTCCTCTAGATCTTTCACCCTAGCCATACTGTCACTCCCTCTAGTATCCTTGGTGCTGTCAGCTTCCTGTCTTGGTTTTAGCCCTTATCTGAAACCTTTCAGTTTCCAGGTCACATGCCTGACTACTTTAGTAAATATATCCCACATCATTAGGGACAAGCTTACAATACACTCTTGAGAAACATAGAGGCACTACCAATGGGTATATTGCTCTTTCTTAATCATCTTAGCCTTGAGACAAGAGGGATGCATGTACTCCCACACAGGTTATAAATACCAGATTTTTTCCTTCACTTCGACGTCCCCTTTCGGCCTTGATTTTGATTCCCAGAGGGTATGTTTCTTCTAGACTACCTGAATACCATTATTGTCAGTACTGATAAAATCAGCTAAGTCATTTCTTTATCTTCTCCTAGTTCTCAGAGCTTGTTGCCTCTTGGGACTTGGATGGTAGAGTTCTTTCTAGGAAGGTAGACTAGAGTCGCCATTTTGGGTTCTTGTGTCTTGAATGGGTGATCTTTCTTCCTTGTTCTTAACAGCTGAATTTGTCCCTAGCAGGTTTTGTACTTGCAGTTTTTCTTTCGAAAACCAGTGTAATAACCTTTTCATTTTCCTTTGTCAATTGTTGGCTTGTGGATTCCTTCATGGGCTGTTTTGAAGTTTCTTTGTATCAAATTTGTAGTCCTGTCAAAATCTGGCCCAGACCGAGCGCCGGCCGTATCGCAGCA
>NW_003298799.1:77926-80562 GCF_000151645.1 Tuber melanosporum | reverse complement strand
CCGAGTCGGCTCCTTGGAGTTGATGTTGCGGGTATGTAAGGATTGTATTTGTTCAGGGAAAGTTGCTATCTATTCTTGGAGGTCAACTTTCTATTACCTGTTATATGCCACGCTGGTCCTATTAGTCGAGTGTGGAGATTCCCATTATGCATTTTTCTCATAAACACCTGAATGTCGTTTTTATGCGCGACTAATTCCACATCCCATATGCCTTTACATCTGTCTTCTAGTGGGGCGTATTGACTGGTCAATTCATGTTCAAAGTAAGCTGATAAACACAGTTCCAAGTCTTGTTCTTTTCCACAGAGGCTATCGATTGCATGCTGATACCATCCTACTATTGGACTGACCCGATCGCCTTTTGCTCTTCTGAGGACCTAGATGATTTGTTCCGGATCATTGTCACAAATCCTGGGATTGCGAGGGAAATAATCCACGTATTAGGTTAACCAATAGTACATGCAAGAATCGGTCTTTACTTCAAAAAATGGAGGCTGTTCTGCCGCTTACTTAACAATTTGTAATGATACTTCTCCAAATGCACAGGTTGTTCTACTTTGTTCAGTGGTTAATCCCCATTTAAGTCCTGATGGTCGTCCTCCATACTTTCCTCCATTTCCAACGTTATCCTCATCATTCTCATCATCTGTATTGCTGCCCAGTATGATAGGAGTTGGGGTTTCTTCTTTTCTTTGCTTCCCCTTATTTCGGGTAGGCATTTCCTGGGCTTTCTAATTTTCCACAGCCTCTTTCTATTCTTCTGGGACTGATACCAACATAGTATGCCTACTACTTGGTTGTCCACTATCTAGTGCGTTAAGTTTGTTAAGTACTAAGGATATGGTATCGGATATATGGGTTTGATCTCTTTCAATGGTAAGGGTAAAGTCCCCTTTGCAATCTGCCTCCCATTGTTGTTAAGTAGCTAGATTGGATCTCAAGTTTCGTATTGCTTGATTCTGTTGTATTTGTTGTACTCTAAGCTCTTCGAACGCTTTCTTGAGATTGAGATCTTGCTCAAGAGCTTCTTCCAGCAGCTGGGTGGGTACCCCCTCATGTTGCTCTTACTGTGCATTTTGTTCTCCCAATTTAGCTGCTATTTCCCTGATGATTCTTTTTTGGATATCTTGGACATTTGTTTCCACCACAGTACACTGATGTAATACAACAGCTATGTCATTTTCAAGTATGTCTTGTCTTTCCAGCAACCTTCGCTGAGCTTCTAGTAGCCCTAATGCATTGGCCTGTCAGTTTGCTTAGAGAGCTTTAAAGATAATATTGGCAGTATCGATACTAGTTGAAAAATCCTGCCATATTTGACCTATAACTATTCCAACCCTAGCAGCAAGTCATGCAAAGTCTGCTGCATAGGTATATGGACGTGGTGTGGAGGGTCCAAAAACAGGACAGGGGGCCTTTGTGGATGGTAGGGCAATAAGAGGTTTTCCTGCTGGTCCCCTGAAGATCTTTCAGAAAGCCCGAGAGAGAGGGGATGAACAACTAAAAGTTATAGAGTAGTTATCTCCAGAGGTATCCTTTGGGTCCTCTGGAATGATCTGCATAGGAGGTTGTGACATCTTCTTTGCTCGTTTGTGAGCTTCTTTTGCTCATATGTAGGCTCGAAAGCATGCATTTTCATAAGTATGCTTTAAGATGGGTATACAGCAGAACACTAGCTGTTCTGACCCCTCCTACAGTAGGAAATGGTAGGTAGATCGGTAGAGAGCCTTGGTAACAAGTATATCTAAAAATATATTATTAGGTAGAGACAACCTGATAAACTTTAGAGTTTTCTAGGTCAAGCAAAATTCGTTTCTGTAGATGGAGATTTTCAAGGAAGGATTAGACTTCACTCCTTCTATTTATGACTCCCAAGAGTGAAGTAAAATAGGTAAAGTAGAATTCAATCATAAAGACAATATTATATTGCTAAAATCTCTTCTTCTTTGCTTGATGATGTCTAAAGCTTGGGAGACACTTCCATATTTATATTCCATGTCTGAGTGTTTACGGACTATATCTACTTATTATACAACTATGTACCTCTCTGCTTATACCCTGCAATGTCAGTTATTCCTAAAAGGTATGAACACCTGGAGACACTGTAAATCACCACACTCTCTGTGGTAATTATGACATAACTAACTAGGAACCATATTGCTCCGAACAGTAATTAACGGATAATTATAGCCTTCACACATCTGGCCTAGTTCTCAAGTTCAATGGAGTTGGCACCAATAGTCTCCATCATTGATAAAATAATCAGTTTCATCTGTGCATTCCATCTGGCAAGGTAGTCATTATCGCAATCTTTCTGGGTCGCCTGACGTCAAATCCCATAACTCCTTACCGAACTGATAGATATCTTCTGGAGGACTTTCTACTAATTTCCAGGAAGCTATTCCACTACATTGACAAATAATTCCACCATTGGCAATCCTTCGTTACACTGGGTCACATGATTTCAATCACTATTGTAGTAAAGGGAATTCTTTCTGCAGCTACAACCTATTTCGAAACTTAGTTGTAATACTCTGTGAAGTCCATTGTCTTCTATGCTAGTGTCCCTTAGAGTTCGAGACTCCTTTGATTATTATAGGATGAATGTCAATATATTGTCTCTCATCTAGAACGCC
>NW_003298799.1:74492-77834 GCF_000151645.1 Tuber melanosporum | reverse complement strand
TCCGCGGTTCATGGTCGTTTGGTCTCTTCCGAGTGAACGTACATGGTGTTATTTTGACAACTTCAATTCTGTGTCATTATAGTCACCAGAGGCAACTGTGATTGATATGTATTATGACGTGAGGACCACGTAAGGGTGCTGAAGTATGGTGTTGGAGAACATGGATACTGATTCCGAGAGGGGTTACCCTAATTAGGGTAATTCCTAGAGATTGAATCCTGGTATTCCTCACAGAGATGTATGATAGAGCTTTTCTAATATGAGAATGGTTTTTTTCTTTTTATTAGACATGTAGTATATAGACAGATTGCAATTTATTTTTCTCCACAACCAAGATCTCTCTTTCTCTTTCTACAATAAGAAATAGCCTTTGTATATCCAATTAGGCAAAGGCAACCTGTATAGACTCAGAGTTGCTTAGGCCGACTATGATTTGTTTCTGTAAACCGAGATTGTCTAGGAAGATGCGAAGTATAGTCATTACTTTTATGACTACTAAGAGTATGGTCAAGTAGGAAAGGTGAAATAGAATCACAAGAGCAATATCATATTGTTAAGGTCTCTTCTATGTTGCTTAATGATGTCTTAAAAGCTGGCAAGGCTTTTTAATCTTTAAATTCGATATCTGAGTGTTTTTCCAAATTATACCTACTTATTTTACTATCTATGTACTTCTACGATTATAACCTGCACCATTGGATATTCTTCTAAGATGCAAATACCTGGAGAATCTAAAAACTACCACACATTCTTTGGTAAATACTATTTTGCCAACTAGTAACTATCCTGTTCCCAATATTAATTATTCAATCGTCAGAGCCTTTAGACTTATGGCCTAGTTTTAAACTTAAACTGAGTTGGCCCCAATAACCTCCATTATTAATAAAATAAACAGTTTCATCTGTGGGCTGGATCTGTACAAGTAGTCATAAATTCAACCTTTCTATGTCACCAACTTAAAACCTTAACAACTTTGCATACAACTTAAAGATATCTTTTAGATAACTTCCTATTAATCTATAGGTTGTCATTCCACTAGATTGGCAGATAATCCCATGGTTGGCAACTTGGCAAGTCCTGTATGCAACCTTCTTAGATCTCTGACTTCAAAGCTCAATATCTCCTGATCGAACTTGTAGATACCTATCCAGTAACTTCCCTCATTTAGAGAACAAGCTCTTCTGTCAGACAAAATCACAATACTTGGGTCCGAGGTCCTCAGTTTGCATGCAGAGATCCTTGTAGTTGCAAGCTGTATTGGTAAAAAATAACTCATTATCAGAAATAACTCGGACAACAACAGGAGTTCAACCCAGAGAAGACTCACCTGTTATTCCAATTAAGCTAAGAATATTGCGCTATAGTCATAGGATGTAACTGAGATAGATATGTATGATAACATGTCGGCACTATAAGGAGGCCAGAGTGACAGTATCGAAGGCAGCAAATTTCGATTCCAAGAAGGATTACCTTTCTTTGAGTGGTTCCTAGGTATCAGATCCTGGTACTCCTAACAGGAGCTTTCTACTCTTAAAGCTTTCTCTTTAATGTCTTTTTGGGTATATATTAAATAAATTCAAAATTAAATTCTGATAATTATTAAACTATAAAGTTAAACATTAACTCCTCTAGGACCAGATAAAGACCAGGTGAAAAATCTGCCATGTGTGGTTGTTTACTGTAGGAAAATGTTCTTCTGATTATTCTTTTTCTCTCTGCTTTGGTATTTCTGGATTATCAGAGTGAAATTCTTCTACCATTTCATTCACATTTTCCATACCTATTGCAGGCTCCCAGGTGTACTCAACTTCAGAACAATCTTGCCATTTCATAAAGCACCATAGTTCATGTACCTCTTAGTTGCGACTGTATACTTGCTTTATGTGAGAATGTATCTCGCTTCTTAAAATCTTTTTCTATTTCCTATTGTAAGTTGTACTCAATATTCTCAGGCTACCTGAGAAGTTGTCGCTAGTCTGCACATACCAACTCCCTGTAAGATTCTAACAGGAATACTTAGAACACTGAGTGCATGGTATATCAATCAGAAATATTGAGCATGCAGGAGTGATTTCCTCATTTCTCTAAGATCAGAAATAGTCCATATAATTTTAGACTACGTTTCATCAACTTCTGACATATGTGAATGCTTTTTGCATTTAATATTACTTTATGGCCACTTGTGAAGTCAGGTGGTTGCTTGGCCTTTCTATGATAGCATTTTATTTTCACTTCTCATATCTGCTAGAGTGAATGTCTTGCTTACTTATAGATTATTTTTATCGAGTTCAGATAGAATATTACTCCAGGATTTCGCTCCTCGCATTCCTTCTTTCATTTAGTCTGTGGATGAGATCCATGGTTTGTGTAGAAAGGGGTTGCTCTATGTGCATTAGTTACTGAGTTGTTGTTGGACTCTTCAGCTAGAGGTAGCAATTGGTACTAGTCGTCCTGATCATAGTTGACAAAACTTCACAGGTAATCTTCCAGCACTTGGTTGGTTCATGCAGTTTGTCCATCCGTTAATAGATGGTATGTTGTAGACATTGTTTATTTTATATCTAATATTTTGCACAGGGATTTTCAGAATTCTCCAGCAAACTTTAAATCAATATTTGAGACAATCTCTGATAGCAAGCTATGAAGTTTTCATATTTCTTTTATAAAGAGTGTAGCTACATCTTTACAAGTGGCAGTTTCTTCTAAGCTGATGAAGTAGATCATTTTGGTAAACCAATCTGCTGCTATCCTAATCTGGGTACATCATTGACTTGGAGGTTACTGTATAATAAAGTCTATAAATATTGATATGCATGCTATATAGGGTATTGACAGTGGTTGTAGTAGATCATATTTCACATGGAGTGGTGATTTGTTATGTTCATAATAGTTACATGACCGTACGTAATTGTTTATCAAATCTGCCAGGCCTTTCCAACAGAAGTCTCTCACAATTATTTCCAGGGCTTTTTCTCGTCCGAGGTGTCCTGCTATCTTAGCATCATAACATCCTTCAGCTATTGTTGTATAAAAGACTTGGCTTTTTAGTACGAATAATCTTTCCTTATAGTAAAGTAACCTGTTAGACAGGATTTGGTCATTTAAGAAAGGCTAGCCATTATCACATAGTTTTCTCAAATCATTTTTTGTTTTAATCCATTCTCTATCACCTAGAATGGCCTTTAGAATTTGCTCCAAGAATTCAGGATTGAATTTCTTCAATTTCTTGCCCGCTAGTATAGTGCTGGTCATAAGACTTTGCCCAGGTACTTCGGCTACATTAAACCAGTTTGTATTCTGATCTATTTATGCATGTAGTAGGCTAACTACCAAGTTTAATTC